>NW_014575306.1:0-128545 GCF_000527765.1 Bipolaris victoriae FI3
GGATGACCGAGGACTAAAGGGCCAAAAAAAATGTGAGAGTAACTAGTATATTTCTTGATATAGCTCTCTCTCTCACACACACTTTCTTTGATCCCAGATTCCCATTGAGTAGTAAGTAGAAAAAAAAGGCTATATACTTTGTAAATCATGGGCGGAAGAAATGCAAATCATCAAGGGTCGCGGACAAATTTCAGCCTTTCGTTTGCTTTTTTTTTTTACTCAGAAACTTCTCTCAGTTAAAAAAACAAAGGGGGGGGGGCCTCTCTCTCACACTCTCTACTACCTTCATTCACACGCAAAGAAAGAAAGAAAAAAAACAGTAAAAATTTCTTAATTTATCCATTGAATTCCATGTGCAAAAAAGCTTATAGTGAACATCGAGTGTAGAATAAGGAGAAGAAGAAGAAGAAGATGATGATGATGAAAAAGAACAATGAAAACAACAAGAAGAGAGAAAAAACCACGTAAATGCCAAAGCCTAGCTCGCTGAACCGCTGAAAAACGAACCACGTGCTATTTGAAACAAAACGCCATGCTGGATTTAAAATTGATGCCCATTCCATATCTTAAGAAAAGTGCCTCCAGTTACCTGTGAGTTTATGCAACATACATATCCCCTAATGTAGGGACCATCCACCATGTCCCCGAGAGACGTGTATCTTTTCCAGTCTAATGAATTCCTTCGGTCGACCTGCGTGTGGACACGGGCGGCTTCCTGTTGCTTTCTCTCTCTCTCTCTCTCTCTCTCTCCTCCTTTGCCCATACACCTGGTAATGCTGCATACATTGGGGTTCAATAGGCTATTACCAACGATTGATTGGAAAGGGCATCGTGTCGTAATGTGTGATATTATCTTTATTCATACGATTCTTCTACGCTAGGTCCACGTTGAACTTCCAGTTGCCTACACATCAGTTAGCAGCAGTCCGATAACGGTCAAGACGATTCGCAAGTTCATATCACTTACCAAGCTTCAGGTTCTCGGCAGTATCATTCAGCAGGATGATACGACGCTTCGTGCAGTACGAAGTCTTGTCGAGGATATCGACCTTCAAGTCTTTCAACTGGTCGATCGGCTTCTCGAACATCTCGCTGAGATTTTCGACAGCCATTTCCAAATCCTTCTGGTTGTCCTCGAAGATTTCCGTCAGATTGTTTCGCGCAAGATAGTAAGCGAATGCGTAGGTCCACTTAAGTACCTGACGGCATTGCTGCAATGCTTGCGAGGCTTGGTCTAAGAATTGAACCTCAATCCACGACATGCCGGAAGAGTTCTGAAGTTGTTGCATCTTCTTTTCAGTCTTGAGATAAAGATCCTTGTCCAGCTTTGCTGACTGCTCGTGGTTTGCAAAGCGGTTGTAGTAGTGGAGGTATCGCTCAAGTGACTGTCGAGACTTGGCCTGCGCATCGCGTGCCTCGGATCCGCTCTTCTCTTCGAATCGATTGCAATTGTACCAGCTGGTGCCATGCTCTGACCACTTGCCCATGCACATCCAACAAAACTCGTTGCGGCACTTTCGGCAAGTCATGTGGTTGCAACCGCCATTCTTTTCAATGGTGGAGTTGCAGTTTGGACATTCCTTGGTGTTGGCCGATATCCAGTTGGCAGTCTCTGAATCGTCCTCGCACTTCTTGACCCATTTTTTGACCAGAGCACAGGGTGCTGGTTGGTGGTTGTTCAATGTACAACCAAAGCAAAAGGCGTGTCCGCAATCGCAGTGTACAGTGGGAACGACCCTCGTAAGCTCCTTGCTCTTAACCGGGCATTCAATAGCATATTTGCAGTCGGGGGCAGGGCACCATTTGAGGTTCTCTTTATCGTCGACATAGGTTCGTGTGAGAAGAGTATGGTATCTACAAAACATTAGTGGAATGGAAGGAAAGTGAGGTGGCAATTTCCATACCTTTCATGGAGATCTGCTGTAACAAGAAGGTCTAGCGACTTGAAGTCCACTATCCGAGTGCAGCCCTCACCAGGACATCGTATTCTAGCCGCTTCTCCCTCATCTTGGATCTTGGTGGCGAGATACTGCCTATAGCAGTCCAGACAGAAGCGATGACCGCACTTCATGGCGAATGTGTCCATGTTGGGGTCGTCGTCGCAGCAGATGTCGCAGACAAAGCCCTTGACCTTTTGAATCTTTGGCGGGTTGGTGGTGGAATCCTGACTCAGGCCTGCTGTCTCCAAGATCTCTTCCGTCTTCTCCATATACTGGTCGATTAAGCGTTCCTTGTTCCATCGTAGGTGGCGGAGGAGGATGGCGGTGGCTTCAGGCGGCTGGCCGAGGATACTCGATACTTCGTCGACCTGCTTGTCTTGCTGTGCTTGAATTTGGACGGGGTCGAAGACCTTGAAATCTACTTCGTATGCCTGTTTGGTGGGCTTGATGTCTTTGTCTTGGGACTCGAAGCCGACATCGTCCTGGTCCATATCGAAGTCCGAGTCTGCACGCAGTCAGTCAGCCAAGCAGTTGGGCAGTTGGGAAATCACAGAATCGTCTACACACCATCCTCCAGGCCCATATCGCTGTCCTGGTCGTCGAAGCCATCGCCGCTCATGGAGCTGTTGAAGTCATCGTCGGAGTCCATGTCGGGGGCGTCGGGTGCGGCGGGGGTGTGTGACAGGTGAAGAACGGGCGAGAGCTGCGACTTCTTGGTGGGAGGCTCCTCTGCGGGACTGAGGTAGTTCGCCTCGTCAGCCTTCCGCTTGCGAACTGTAGAGGAAGGCGTCTTGGTTGGGCGTGTCCCGCCTGATGACGGAACACTAGGCTACTGCGGCGAGGGTGGGTATGGGTGCGTGTGCGTATGTGTGACTGTGAGCGCGGCTGATAAGGCAGGCCTTGGGTGCGCGTGGACGGTGGACAGTGGCGGGACAGTTGACAGTTGGGCACAGAAGACAAGGGTATTGGCCAGCGAGGCGGCTGCAACAAAGGCGAGAGTTGGGGGTGGTCAAAGGTGGAATGCAGTCGGCGGTCCTGGATGCGGGCACCTCACCCGATGGTTGGCTCGGGCTGTAGCCTTGGGGGGGCTGACGTAAAGAGGCAACCGCACCAACACCCAGAGGCGCCTCTCCGGATCTTCGCCGCCTTTCCATGTGGCGCCCGCCCATCCCATGCACCGCAAACACCGGCTCAAACCTCCTCTGAACCTTAACCCACCCCTTTTGCTACCCTCCTCCACCCCTCCATGTTGCAGCCTGTGACTCCTGCAGTAGCGCTGCCCACCATCTACCATGGTTCTATATTTGTAGGGACCTCCACACCATCTCTCGCAAACACGTGCTCGTGACCTCGGATATGCCCCGACAACCATGCCGTGCTTTTTGTGTTTCACCACGACACTTCACTTCTCCTGAGCACACAGAAAAAAGAACATGAGAAGAAAAACAGTTCTGCGCCACCCCACGTCTTGACAGGTGTGGGTGCAGAGCTGTCGCTAAACCTCTACATTGGGGTTTGGAGACTACCAACGCTAAGGGACCCCGTAGAGAGCATAGACAAGAAAAAAGAGAACCCGTTTGTATCATGATGCCATCTTTTTTTTTGGCGAGCACCCAATGCATCGGTCCAATAGCAGTAGTCATTCACTTGGACGTTAACGGCTTCAGCCTACATCCGTCTATTCATCCTCTTCGCTCTCCTCATCCTCCTCCTCACTCTCATCTTCACTCTCCTGCTGCAAGAAATCGATGAGCGACTTTGTCTTCTCCCGCACCTTCGCCATTTCTGCATTCTCTGCACTCTTTTCATCTTCCCACCACTGCAGCATGCCGTCCTCCTCGATACAATCCAACTCCACAAGTTTGGTTGCTGCGCTCAGCAGGATGCTATCGCCGTTCTCCTTGTTGCACAGGTCTGCTTGCAGCAATAGTAAAAAGTCGATCTGATCAACCTTGCTTTGTGCGTTCTTATCGAAGATGGACCGATCGATGAGCTCCTTGTGATGCCCAAAGACTTGCGCAATTGCGTTCTTCATTGTCTCGCCCGATTTGATGAGTGAAATGACACGCTTGACGAAAGACGAGACAACTGCACGTCTTACTTGATGGTCCGACGCGTTGGTACTCATACGAAGTGCTGTGAGTTCCAGTTGAATATTGGCGGATTCATGGCCCTCAACCAGCGAGTCGTAGATACTCGCCGAAGCATCGTGATCAAAGTTGGCCGCGTGCTGGCTGTCTGCAGAGCCTACCGAAAGGAAACTGCTTGTCGCTGATCTCTCGCGGCGCTCTATATCGTACTCGTCTGCTTCAGAGTCCGAATTGAGCGTCGATATTGACTCGTTTGACAGGTTGTACACTAGTTGTGTTAGCACGGTTGCAGCGGTTGTGTGTTTCGACTTACTCGGCCCCTTGAGGACAAGACCCTCGATAAGTTCATCCTCATCATCCTCATCCGAGTCGTGAAACTCGAATCCGTCGCCTTTTTCACCAACAATCGCTGGTTCCGCATCGCCCCGAACGAGCTCCTCGCCTTCTTCTCGTCTCCGCTTTGTTCTTGTGATTCTGTGCTCTCCCTGAACAACCATGCCCTCGCCAATGCTAACTCCATATGAGATGAGTGCGCCAGCCTCTATTGTGCACCTTCGCCCTATCGCTGCTTCGTTTGCAATAATAGCCTTGGTTACTGTGCTGCCATCTCCTATGCTAGCGTAGTCCCAGATGTATGCTCCATCAATCTTGACATTTCGGCCAATTTGGCAATTCCTTCCAATGATGCTGTTGGTGATGACACTTTTTTCGCCTACGCTGGTGCCCCGTCCAATGACCGTTTTGGGCCCAACGATGCAGTCGCGAGCTAGAATGACACCCTCCTCCTTGTACGTGTTACGCTTCTGCAGCCGGTATGACTGCCCTTGCACCAGGTTGCTGTCTGGACATAGCGGATACGCCCAGCGTGACACGATATCCTTGCTGACTGAGTCATAAGCGTGGAGATTCCGTACTCTTGCCGCGTAGTGGTCTGATATAATGTGCGTGTGGAAGGTTTTGCCGTTGAGTTCATAATCTTTCAATACGCTGTGTAGGAAGCCTTTGCGAGGCGCTTGGAAATCAAAGTTGTCACTCCACAACGCCAACACATCTGGTGTACAGATGTCGATACCACAATCGATTAGATCCTCGCGGACCTCAATTTCTTGGTGAGTCGAGAGTATTTCCGGGTCAATGGAGAGATAGTGGGTCTGCTCCCGGTTGGGCATTTGCTCAAAGTGTAAACATCTGTCCTTGCGCGGGTCGATAACGAAGACGGGGCTGGTTTCCTGGGCTTTTGTCCTATGATTGGTACCTGCCTCGCGCAGCACCATGGTCATGATGGCATTCTTGTCCTTCAATCGTCGCGCCCTATGCGCTGCCAGCGCAGACTCTAGTGGCAGGTTGCTGACGACATCACCATAGACCAAGAGAAAGTCACCGACTAGCAATCCCCTGCTATCGAGGTCGCGCATCGCATCACCAATGGAATGCGATGTCGACTGGATCAGCTCTAGTTTGGAAAAGGGCGATGACTTGGAAGACCATTTTGAAGCCTTGACATAGTCTTCAACCTGTTGCCGGTGTGCGCCGCAGTATACAAAGACCTCTTCTACGCCGGCGTTTGCGAGAAACTCGAACGTGTACTCGATGAGCGGGGTGTTTGCGAGGGGCAGCAGACACTAGCAAGCGTGTCAGCATGCGACTGGTGCCTCTGCACGGGGATGCGTACCCTTGGGTGTTCGAGGGTGAAGGGACTGAAGCGTGTTTCAAACGGGTCGGCGAGTATCTACAGAGTTAGCAAAATTCCGTATGGATTCAAGGCATGGCACTACACACCACGGCCTGCAGCGGCTCGTCGCGCTCCTCCTCGCCCGACTTGCCCTTGTCGTGCGCTTTTTTTCCTTTTGGCGGCATGCTTGAAGGGGGGTGTGTTGTACTGCGCAAAAAAGGATCAAAGGTGGGCGGCTGGGGGTGTAGAATGGGGCGGGCAGTCGGTAGCGGGGTGTTTTGCTACGACATCCAAAAAAGCTTCCACACACACTCACCACCGCCGCTGAGTCACAAGCCCAAAACCGGGGACCACCACGCAAAACCAGTGCCCCGGGTCCCGTCTGGACTCGGGTCCTTTAGCGGGAAGGCTCTGCGGGTAAGCCGCTGCAACAGGGCGCATGAATATCGAACGAGCTCGTGCGCAGCCTTCTGGCCAGGCTGTGGTGGTCTGGACCGCCGGGGGGCAGCATCTACTGCAAGATGCTTATTGCGACGACACCTGCGCCCTGAAACATGTCCGCTATCACACGTTGACAAGCACCAGGCGCCGCCTGACGTGCGGATTCTGTACAAAGCCCGTCGCCTATGGCGGAGGCGTCGGTACATAAGTCTCCTGGGCCGCTCACGACTAGCCACAGTAGCTTTACACGCTGCGGAGCAACACACTGCACTCGTTCTTGATAAGGACAAGGTCTTGCTCTCTTATAGCTCCGTTGCCTTGGAGCAAAATAACATGTCAAATTGTTTCTCTAGCAAGTAGGGTATTTCCTAGCAAATGTCCAGCCCAGCTCCCAAGTCACTTAACAACAAGTCACTTTCCAACCTTGAACGCCCAGAACACACAGTCCTTGGTGCCCTTCCCCCACAACATAGCTTTTGAACCGTTGTATCCTTGTGTTTTACTACAAAGCGTCAAAGGGCCAGCCACGACAAATGGCCTTGCGACCATGGGATCTCGGTTACGAGTCGCACAGAACACCCTTGTTCTGTATTAAAACTCCGTCGCTAATGCCTGCTGGCATAAAAGCCAGCGTCCAGTTTCTCTCCTCTATGTTTTTTTATACTTTTGATTTCGCTTCAGACTCGTCTAACACGCCGCCAATCAATGAGGGCGCGGCTGCATTGCCCCCATTTGCTGTTGCATCTGAGGAGGATACATTTGTTGACGTTTCGCTGGGTTGTTCATATCGTCGCCACCGGAAATCTCAGAGACCTGTCTGCGATGACCTTGTAGTTGTGCCTGTTGTTGCTGCTGTTGCTGCTGCTGCTGCTGTTGTTGTTGTGCCTGTTGTTGCTGCTGTTGCTGCTGCTGCTGCTGTTGTTGTTGCTGCTGCTGCTGCTGCTGTGATTGCATTTGCATATGTGATGAAGCATTGTACCCCATGTTCCCTTGCATAGGATTGACTCCGTATGAATTCGGGTGTTGCACTGGTTGTCCTCGCATGGCTTGCGCAAAGTCTTCTGGAACTGAAGTGCCGACCGGGGATACGCCCGGGATTTGGTTGGGCGAGTTCCAGTTGCTGACGGCTTGTGGTGATTTGCCTGGCGATTCCTCTTCCTTGAGCACCAACTGCCGTGCTATCGGTACAGGTTGTGGTGCCACCATGGACCCGTCACCTTGGGCTGATGGTTTTTTCAGATGGACAAGATGTTTTTCTAGCATATGCAATAGTCCTTCCTTGGTAAATGGCTTGGGTAGAACGTCATTCATACCTAATCTTGTTAGTACAAAGCTAGCAGGTAGTCAGGGCCGTCTTACCATGCTGGAAGTACATGGAAATGTCATCGCTACGAATGTTTGATGTCATTGCGACAATAGGTGTGGTGTCAAATTGCCGGATCAGATGGCACGCGGAGACACCGTCGAGATTTGGCATAATGATATCCATCAAGACCAAGTCGTATTTAGAGCCAGCATTCATCTTGTTGACAGCCTCAAGACCGTCGAGCTAAGCTCAGTTAATACAAGTAGCAGGTGTTGAGACCAGAAGAAAACTTACAGCACTATCGATAGAGCAGTGGAAAGCATACAAAAACTTGCTTCCAATACGACGACACGTAGGGTCGTCCTCGACAAGCAAGATTTGTGGCGGCCTAATCCACCCTGGGTCAGGGAAAGCACTCTTCTTCTTTCCCTCGGGTACCTTGGGCTCATTTTGGTCCACGGCTTTTGGTGGAGCAGCGTATGGGATGTTGTTGATGTGCTCGCTGTACATGGGATCAATACCATTGGAGGATCCGACTGGATATACAAGGTTGTCCAAGTTGTCCAGGCGCATCGAGTTTGTCGAAGTCGCTGATGGCGGGCCGCGGCTTGTGGGCCGCATTTGTGCGCGAGCAAAGTCTGGTGGTGGTGTTGTCAAGGTGCCATTCATCCTCATGGTAATCTCATTCATGTGCTCCAGGTTGCGGGGGTTCAGCATGGCATCGGCGTTGGTTTCACTGAGAAGCTTAGAGGCATGCTGCAATGGCGAAGCCGGGTTGTCGTCGTCATTGTTCGATGGGGGGTCCATGTTGCCATTCTGGGCTTCACCGCCATTGAAGACGAGCTTGCTATTCCTCCGCTGCGTCGCATCAACCCCATGCAAGAAAGTCATGATTTGCTGCATGACATGCTCGTGGTTAACGACCGTCTTTTGTAAACCAATGACCTCTTGCAAAAGCATGGAGTGATGAATGTTCAGTTCGTTGTATCGGCCCTCGAGCTGGTGTAATTGGGCTTGTGTCGCCATTAATTGGCCGCTGACCATGTCCATTTGCTGTGAGGGCGCAAAGTCTTCAGCGGCTGCTTGGTTTGGTTTTCGTGGTGCGGGAGCCTTTCGGCGAATGTTGTCGAGGGCATCTTTGTTGTTCATCTTGAAATCGGGGTGCTTGAATTCCCAGGCCTGTGTGGTGTTGGTTAGCCATGGTCAAGTCAAACGTGGGATGGTATGTCCAGCGAACGAAAGCCGCAAAGAGCGTGTGTGTGTGCAAAGCGTACCCCAGGTCCATAGGGCGACTGCCCATTTTCTTCATTGTTGTGGCGGACTTTGTGGAAATCATATTTGTTCAGTTGGCGCACAAAACTGGCAAAGTTGCTGTGCTTGAAGTGTTTGGGGAGTATGTGTTTGGTAAACTTTTCGTTCTGGCTCGGGGTTAACTTGTTTGCAACGAAACAAATGGGACTAGTAGATGCATACTTCCAAGACGACAAAACTGTCACCGTCATTGCCCCACCGGACTACACTTTCGTCGCTGGGGTTCTCGAGCATCCTGAATTGGCGTTAGTTGATTCAAGGGCCTCGGTCTGGACAGCTGCGCGCCTCAACGTACTTGTACAGCTTGCGCACAAAGTCGCTCGAGTTGTTGGAGCCGCCTCCACCGCCTTGGTTGGAATCCATGGTGCCGGGAGAGTTAGAGGCGCAAGAGGCGCAGAATGCCTGGGTGGCCGTCCAAGTGGGTGCGCGACAGGAACAGGCACCTCGCGTCGATGGGCAAGATGGATGTCGAGAGGGCGGGCACGGACAGGAGCAATTGGGACGAGGCAAGTCGAGAGGGCGGCAAACGGCGGAGGGCGCGCGAGGCTCAGGGTGCGCGTTGGAATGTACGGGTGGTAGGGAGTGGTCGCTTGGCAGAGAGAATGGAGGGTGAAAGGGCGATGACGAAATTAGCCAAAACAGGCGCGGCTTGTCGCAGGAGAACGGAGGGCAATGGACGAGATCTGGACCTTCAGGTGGAAGAGGCAAGGAGACATGGGCTCTGCTCGTTGGCTTGTGAGCTAAACGGCCCTAAAGCAGGTTAACCCGGGCCTTGAGAGGATTGCAGTCGAGCATGGGCTAGGGGAGCCAAGCGGGCGTGCCGAGCGAGGAGAACAGGGATGCTGGGGCGGGCGGATACGAGAGGGCCGTGTGTCCCTTTTTTATACATTTACGCATACATTGTCGAGCGCCGCCACATAGCATCAAGCCCGCATGCGTGGCTGGGGTAAATGTCTTGGTGTCTGCGGCTGTGGTCGATGGAGGGGTGGTGGTGGAAAAGCGCGCAGACATGCAAGGTGCGGTCGTGGCGGCAGTGGTGGTGGTGATGGTGGTGATGCTGCCGCCCAGGGCACCGCACGCCACCCTCTCCAGTCGCTGTGCCATGGGTCTCTTCGCCCTCTTGACGTGGGCAGCTCCGCTAGCTATGCCGCTGACGGCCCATGACCAGCCGCACAGTAGTAGGATCGGCACCGCACAGCAAGCGTGCGAGATGCACCCACTAACGCACCAGTGGGCCCCCCCTCTCCCCCAAGCCAAGTCATTATCCGCAAGCTGCTTGCCGCCGTGAGGCCTAGAGTACTGCTCTTGGTTGGCATGCGCACCGCAACGTATTTATGGAGCCTGTCACGTCCGAAACGGGCGTCTGGATATTGTGGGTTGCATCCTCTTAGAGACGTCGGTGAGGGAAGGGGCTGCCCTTGGCTGTCGCCCTCGCCCTGGCCTGCGCCTGCCGCCTTCCGCCTTCCGCCTTCCGCACAGCTAAGCCAAAACTGAGCACCCCCACCTTCACCACCACCATCACCCCCAGTCCACACACATACACGTGCTCTACTACGTATGTACACACGTACCCACGACACTCTACTTACTACTACTACTATTACCACTACGTACACACGCACTCTCTCGCCTGTCTACTAGTGCTGCATCCGCCATGTTCTCTGTTGCCTCTCGTCGTCTGCCCCTCGCGCTCCCCCTCGCTGGCCGCCGTCTCTTCCATGCTTCGTCGCCCGCATTCGTCAAGGTGGGCGACAAGCTGCCCGACGTCGACCTGGTCGAGGGATCGCCCGGCAATAAGGTCAACCTCGCCAAAGAGTTGACTGGCAAGGGTGTCATTGTCGGTGAGCCCAACACGGCGCCAATCTCCATTTCCAAAAACGCGGCCGTCTGACAGAAGCCGCAGGTGTCCCAGCCGCCTTTTCGCCTTCGTGCTCGGAAAGCCATGTACCCGGCTACATCAACTCTCCCAAGCTGAAAGACGCCGGCAAAGTCTTTGTCGTCTCGGTCAACGACCCGTTTGTGTAGGTTTAGTCTCCTCGCAAAAATCTCCCCGGCAGCCACGGCTACCTCCTCATGGCTGACTCGGCGACACGGTGGCGGCCACGTCTTGTTTGACTCGTGGGTCATGGACTCGACGTGCACAAGAGACATTGTCCACAAAAGAAAAAAAAATCTCCGTAGAAACAGTTCCTTGGAGCTGATTGTCATTTTCTGGTACTAACGTTATGGATTCATAGTATGAAAGCATGGGGTAAGATTCTTGATCCTTCCGGCTCGAGTGGCGTAAGTGTTACCTCGCATCATAGTCCAGCTACCCTGTATTAAAACAGCCAGATTCGCTTCTTGGGCGATCCTAGCCTTGGCTTCACAAAAGCGCTTGACCTGTCTTTTGATGGCGCATCCATCTTCGGAGGCGATCGTTCAAAGCGATACGCCCTCGTAATCGAAAATGGTACTGTCAAGGCCGCGCACGTAGAACCCGACAACACTGGGCTCAACGGTAAATCTTTCTTGGTGCATAAAGACATTACGCAGCTAACAACCTTAGTCTCCGCTGCCGAAAAGGTTTTGTGAAAAGATTAACGCAGCAAACATATACCGAGCGTCACATGGTAGTGCGCCACTGGGACTACACATGTCAGCCAAACTCGGACCTCATCCCGGCTTCGACTCGGCTTATGGCGCAACATAAGAGGAAAGGGCTATTCAATGCTATCATGTGCCCTTAGTAATCTCTTAGGTATGAAGAACGACTATGCATTGCCCATGATTATGGCTCAATACATCATGTTTACACCACCCTCACAATTTTCCGACCCATCCCTGAACAACAAATCCATAACCATATCCCACACCTTTCTTTGAGATTCCTGAACCACACGGCATGACTGTAGCGGATATTTCTGATTCTGTGTCGCTGGCACGCCATCCCCCAGGCTAAAAGAAGCCAGTCCTAGTCAGTTTATCGCTTTACTGCCATCTGGCATCTCTTTCATGTTAGCGAAGTATGTCGATAGTACCACATCTGCTGTCTATATTGCACTATGACGAACAATAGCCGTAGTTGTATCGCTGTCATGGCAGCTCTGAAATATAATGGTTCTCGTAGAAAGATCATCATTGGCCGAGCAAACCATGTGCCGCTGCTCAGCTTTGGTAGACATTCTCAGAGTTGCCTCATTCTTTTTCGAAGAGGCCATTACTGTACGCTCAATATCTAACTTCTATCATTGATCGGCGCGACATGCGTGTGTCGTGGGCAGCGATCGCACGGGTCAAACTAACATAACAGAGCAGCCAGTGCTCAATTGAATAATAATCAGAGCACGTATTACCGCGTTGTCTAATGCTCAACTTAATACCACTGCATTCGCTCCACCCGTTCCACAATATCTTGAATATTCGTCCCCCACTTTCATAATTATTCTCCATCCTGAGGTATGCCACTCGTCTCACATCCATTATTTGATCAAATCAAGATCGAGATCGTGATTGCACGGGAAAGAGCCAAGGTTTACAGATACGGTTCAAGGGAAACACACTCTCGCTCGTAATCCGGAGCATCGTGTTTTATCTCTTCTCTGTTCTCCCTTGGGTCGCTTTCTCAACCCCAACATTAGGGTGACCAATCGGCCCTTTCTATTCGATACGGATCAACATTCAGACCACGGACAAAAAACTCTCCCTAGAACCAGGGGACAGGCGGAAAGTTAGATTTGGGGGTTTGAGTTTTGCATCCATTATGCTCTCAACCCGTTGTCGCGGTGGTGCGGGTTTTACGGGATATTTCTCTCGTCCCTCCTCATCATAGGCAATGAACAGCAACAATCCTATGGTATTGTAATCATTTCTTCTGAGACAACCAAGTTCAAAATACATGCATGGGCCATCTTGTAACAGCCGCATCTGAGAACTACCCCAATGACTACACAAAAAACAAACAGTTGCATATCAAACATGCACTGCGGGGTAAGCATCCTACTTTGACGCATATGCACAAGTACCGAGATCCCTCTTCGTAGCCGGAACATGCGGACTGATATCAAAATCAAAGATATCCATCGGTAGTCCCATAGTCGTACACGCGTTGGGAATATCGACAATGCCCGCCACATGTCCCTGTACCGGTGCACATGAGAGCAGCAGATAGATCTGATAGTCGCTGTAGCCTATTTGAAAAAAAAATGTCTCGGTTAGCGCCATAAACATGTAAGGGGGAAAAAAAAGGAAGAAGAAATAAGGAAATTCAAAGTGTTTCATAGCATGTTCATGCCATGACAGAGGTAGGGATGTCCAAAAAAACAAATCCCACGTTGAAAAAGAAAAGAAAACTCGTAGAGTAAGAGAAAAAGAAAAAAAGAAACAAACCGCGAAAGGAAACGAGAAAACCAAACTCACCATACCGCCTCAAATACTCAATAGCCCTCAAACATGTCTGCCTATACGCCACCGTCGCATCCAAGTAATGTTGCTTCCCCTTCTCATCCACACTAAACCCCTCAAAATAAATATACCTCCCGGGACCAAACTGCGGCTCAACAGGTCCAGGTATGTAAATGGGACTCTTGATATCAAGTTCCTTGACACCACCTTTCATAACACTAAACTTGAGCGTAATCACCCCCGCCATCTCAATCGCACCGCAAAAAGAAATTTCGCCGTCGCCCTGGCTAAAGTGCAAGTCGCCGACGCTGAATTTAGCTCCAGACACATGGACGGGGAGGTAGACTTTGGAGCCGCGGGAGAGGTTCTTGATGTCGCAATTTCCGCCGTGTTCGGGCCTGCCCGGGATGGTGCGGGCGCCTTCTTGGCCGATTTTGGATTTTAGAGAGCCAGAGGCGGTGCCGGCGTGCGTGTTGAGGGGTTGAGGCGGTTGGGCGACGATACGGTTGAGGTGGGTGTGTGTTGAGATTAGTTCGGCTTCGCGGGTGTTCCAGGTTTCGAGGATTTCTTGCGAGGGGGCGCAGCCGAGGACTTTTGTGGTCTTGAGTTGGTATATTTTTTTTATATATATCTTTTTGTTCTGCTGTTTGTGGGGGATGGGGAAAGGGAAAGGGGGGGGGGAGAAGGGGGAGAAGGGGGAGAAGGGAATATAACTTACTACCAGGATGAATCAAGCCGGCGAATCTAACACCAGGAATGTGTCTGGAACTACAGAATATACCTTCGAAATCCCATATCGCTTTTGCTCTTTGCTCTTATCAGTCCTCGTTCTCCTTTTTCAAAACCCCACATAATTCACACATAAAGTAATTTCGTGGAACAAAACTTACGGCTCAGGGTAAATCTCATCTAGAAACCCGCCTCCATTCTCTCTCGCGAAGATACCAGTGAACCCCCACGGTTGCTCATCCAAAGGCTGCACATCCTGAATCTCAACTACAAGTACATCACCGGGCTCTGCAGTCTCAATGTCAAAGGGACCGGTTAGATAGTGGATCTTTGTGAGATCAACGTTGCGCACGTCGTCGGCTGAGTCGTTGTTGCCAATTTGGCCGCCGGTCCAGTCGACGCATTCGATTTTGACGACTTCACCGGGCTTGATGGTGGCGTACGAGGGGTTTTCAGGATGCCAGCGGTTCTAGAATTGGGGTGTGACTTTGGTTAGAACGGGATAATAAAGTGTGAGATGCGGGAGACACACGTGCAAGCATTCTTGCTCTGCTGCTGGTTTGTCTAGATCGACTTTGGCTGCGTATCGGATGGCGTCTTTACCCATAGTAACGGTTTGAAATCTACAAGTTAGGAATTGGGACTGGGATGAAAATCAAAAGGAAGTAAGAAGGAGCAAACACGATCCATTACAGAAAGAGGGGCTCATGATATAATGTCAGGCGGACGAAGGGGGATGCCGAAAGGGCCAGGTCATGGATTGTTATCGCTACAACACCCAATTACCGAGATGCCGTACATTCCCTCTCAAACTATCGATACATCGTCTATGATAAGCTCAGTGATACGATGCGGTTACGTTATGTATCGTTGAATGGAGCTATCAGGCTACCTCC
Organism: Bipolaris victoriae FI3; assembly: GCF_000527765.1. NCBI lineage: Eukaryota > Fungi > Ascomycota > Dothideomycetes > Pleosporales > Pleosporaceae > Bipolaris > Bipolaris victoriae. The sequence continues at coordinate 14,769 of NW_014575306.1, forward strand.
CATAACAAGACGCGTCAACCCCACTGCGGGGCATGTCCATATCGGACATCATCATCCCGCCATACTAGATAGCGTGGCAGTCCATTGCGCTTGACCGCCAACTGCCCAATTGAACCTGGCCGCCATTGCTTCCACGGAAATAAGCTGCGTGTACGTCATGGCTGAGGGGCTGCTCTCAGTTTAGGCCAAGTGGGGTGGACATTATGCCGTCCTAGCTAAATGTTTTCCTCGGAGTCTGGCGCACTTCAGACTGCTCCTTGGGCCTGTGCATTGCCAGATTGTATTCGTCCATGTGTTGCCAGGGCATATTGAGAAACTCGTGCTTGTTCTTCCAGCGGAGCGACTCTTCCTTGAACTTTTCGGCTTCAGTCGGCGGCAGAGGTGGTTCGGTGATTTTGGTAATGAGATACGCTGTCGAGGCTTCAGCGAGACCGTAGATTAGGACGCCGACGAGTGGGATCTTGACAAAGATGTAGAAGCCGAGGCCGAACCCAAAAAGGACACCGGCGCGGTCTTTGAACCAAAGCTTCTTCTGCTCCTTGGTGTAACGAACACGGCTGAAGTACGGCTCGAGCTTACGGGGTGTCAGCGGAATAAGGTTTGGGAGATACCGAAAGCGGAACATACCAGCTCACGCATAAGCGTGCGAGAAGAAAAGTAAGCTTGTAGGAAGCTGACCAAGTACCTGCGAGGGAAGAGGAGAGACATTGCGAAAATGGCAGCAGCTGGCTGAGTTCCCACCGCCTTCTTGAAAGTGTAGAAACTGGCAGCCGGAAGCACTAAGCGTCCTATGTAAGGCACGTAGGAGAGAGCCAGGACTCCCAGTGAAATGGCCGCCTTTCTGCTCTGTTTTGTGGCGTACATTATCACAGTCTGCTTGAGGGGCTTCTTCTCCTTCTTCTCCGGCTTAGGTGCGTGGTCGGGGTACTTTTCAAGGTTGGGATAGTACATGGCGCGGAGGTTGTGCGGATCGTCCGTCTTGTGCTTTTGTACGTATGTCTCGTCGACCCAGCGCAGCGAGTCCATGAACCTGCAAAGATGGAGGTTAGACGAGCCCGAGTACAAGTGGTGGTGACTGACATTTGGTCGAGCGTCGGCGTCACATAGCGCATCAGCGTCATGAGGAAGAAGGGCACCTGAAGCACCGAGTGCTCAAGGAAGTGGAGGCTATCTATGATCGTTTCGTCCAACCCCGTCTGGCTCATGTCGACAAACAGTGAGAGAATCCATAGTAGCACTCGTACACCAACAATCTGAAATATGTAAGCGACGCTGTTTGCTGTGAACCTGGTCAGGCTATGCTTCGGAACGTACGGGAATGGCGACAATGATGCGGATGGCGACGCCAGCAGCTACGGCTATGGCGGCCTGGCGGTAGTGGTCGGAGGTAAAGAGACGCGGGTTCTGGAGGGCACGATTGACTGTGTAGGGTGTCAGACAGCAGCTGTGGAAGATGACGATACCCTGATGGGTAGGTAGCAACATACCGCCAACTAGAGTCAGCTGGGCGCCCCGCAGGATGGCATTGGGGTCGAAATTGGACACATCGAAGTTGGCTATGTCGATTTTGTCCATGGCGGGCAGTCTGAGTAGACAGTCGGACGAGCAGTGCAGTGGTCTGACGAGAGCACGCAGCAGAAGCTCAGTGCACACGTACGTAGTGGCTCCACGTCGGCGTCGACTGTGTGCTGTGCGAACGCCTGCGAACTGGTGGAGCAGATGACGAACATGGAGCTACTGTTTCTATGTATGGGGGCGCCAGCACCCGCGCCGTCACCGTTGCAGGTGCCATGTAGCGCTGTCGCGAACGCGGGGCATGCGCGCTGTCATGTATGTACATAGTCACTGTACTCTCTCTCACTCTCTCTACATGCACCTTGATCCGTCTTGTCCGCTGATACTGCGGTGTGGCTCATGTCAGAGAGACGTGGGGTTGCCGCCGCCATGGGCTGACCGGGCTGAGACTCGACACCGTCCCAGTGGCCATGGCGGTAGCGCGTACTCGTCCGCCGCCGGCCAGGGACGGACAGAGCTGAGACGACCTCGCCCTCAACACGCACACGACTCTTGTTGAGCACACATCGAATCCTCCTACCAGGCGCCGGACGCTTTCCTGTATACACTATTCCTCGCCGCAGCCTCTTCAGCCCCGAAATGCTCGCATAGCTGACCCGCCATGTCCCTGCCGGCTTCACCCCAGCACCTCCATGACGCGCCCTCCTCTCTGACTGCCAACAACCCTGTAGCCGCACGGAGGAGCTTCACCCTTCCCACGCGCACCGCACCAAGGACAGCATCGGTGCCTGCGTCTACAAACAGCGTCGATGGCATCGAAACTCTCTTTGTCTGTTCCGACTCTAGGATCTTCTCCTTTACCACAGCCACCTCGGCTCGGCGCCCCTCACCAGAACGTCAGGGTGACGCATGGCAGCCGATACCGTGGAAGACGCCCACCGAGCGTACCCTTGCAGTTGGTATGTCGTCCTAGGTGCCACGAGCTGTGAGCCATGCTAATGCCTGACCAGGTGTCCTACGCATCTACCGTGTAACCGCGTCCAATGTCTCCTTCCTCAACAGCGGCAACCTGCTCCATACCATCTTCCCGCGTTCGCAATGCTGGTGCGTCGACAACCAGTCCGTCTTCGTGCTGCGGGTCCGGCAAGACTCGTATTATCGTATCGAACTCCCCTATGAGACTGAAGAGGACAAGGCCAAAATCACCCACTTCCAGTCGGTCCTCGCCCAAGTGATGCAGTATGAGCGGACACGATGCCCCTTCCGACGAGGCGCTGGGGTCGAGGAGCTTCAGCGGCCAAAGAGTCCGCCGCGCAAGACAATCAAGAGAAAGCCTTCAGGACAGGCGAAGAAGTGGATTTTGGACAAGACCTGGGTGCCGGAACAATACGGGTCGCGGCCTTCTACTGCCGGGACTGAACGCTCAGAGGCCAGCACTGCTTCGTCCAACGACGAGGATGATCGACGGAGCATCTGCACGGACAATAGTGAGGCGGTACCCGAAGCACCAGAGATTCCGTTTGTGAGGATACTTCCAGACTCGCACAGCTTGCTGCCCTCATCCAAGCCGTCCCCGCGCCGTCTCTCTGTGGCAGAACGCGCAAGCATCTTTCAGGGTGTACGCTCGGTCACGGCACCAATCAAGACGCAGCGGACGGGATCTGTGTCTGCAATGCAGAGCATCATTGAGTCGCCAACAGGTCAGCCGAGTAGGGACGCAGAGAAGCCAGTGCTTGAGCGTCAGGTGTCGGATGCCGGCAGCGTGGTGTCCAGCACTGACTCATTCTACTCTCTCTCGACAGTTACTCCACGAAGCCCCTCACCCAAGTTTATGGACGCTGAGACGGTGGACATGAACCCGTGGGCAGCTACCTTCTCAGCACAGCAACAAGACGAGCCTAGGGGACGCTCGACACACCGCAGACATATATCAGAGGCGACGGTACGTGCTCTGTCGACTGAACGGACCGATGCATCTGCGCCCGTGACTGCGACGGTCCCATTCTATGCTACGACGATTGTGTCGACCAATATGCGCCCGTCGTCAGCGCCGTCTACCCCGCCGCTGGTCAGTGACTCGGACAGCGACAGTCTTGGCCGCGCCAGCCTGGATATTGCCACACCACCAGAGGGCATCAGAATGAAGCGACTGACGGGGGCGTCGCAGCGACGGGCGTTTTCCCCGATGCCCCCGACGCAAAACCTGTTCTATCCACCCAAGCACAGCCCTGGCAAAGAGTTTACCAATGCCCTAGTGCGCAAGACGTATGAGATTGTGCTGGGCCCGCCAGCACATCTGGTGTCGATGATGTTGCGGATTGCCACGACCATCTCCAACGGCATTGGGCTGAGTGCATATCGAGCCCGCCGCGCCGAGAAGATCCCGTGTTCGTGGGAGTCAGATGACGAAGCAGACTGGGATGAGGACGATTTCGGCATCCCGCTCAACAACATCAGAGAGGCAAATGTACGGCGACGAACGTTTTCTGGTGACGTGGATTGAGGCAGAGGATGGGCAAGAGACGGGGGCTGTGAATATAATTAGAAGAAGAGGGTTTGCCATGTGCGTAACGTGGTTTGCGTAATCTTGAATGATACCAAAGGGGCTTGTACGGTTAATGTCTGCATTTACAGGGGGTTAGTTAGTTTAGTCGCGTCTATGCTGCGACGGGGTCTTTTTTTCTTTCTTTTTTTTTCCTTTGAATTTTGTTTCTAGAATAAGTGATTGTAATACTGGGGAGGGGGGTGGCGGCATGTATGTAGATTATTTTGGTGAGGGGCCGGCTTGGTTTGGTTGGAGGGGTGGATGCGGAATGAGGAGGCCTAAGCGTGGACGAATGAGAACACATGTTCATTGTTTACTGCACACACACCGTCTTTGCCTGAGTCAGGCGTGTCACGCGTGGGTGGGAAGAATGCGTTGGATGTGAGACACAGACAACAGACAGCAGGCTCTGTTGGAGTGTGTATGTACACACACACACACACACACACACACACATACATACACACACCCACTAGGTAGAAAACAGGGTGTATGACCTCAGCCCGGGACGGCACCGTTGGGGACGAGGGGTGCATGCGCCATGACATGTTGGCTGGCGACAAAAACCTGAGCATCTCGATTTCCGGGGATGCAGCTGAAGAGAGCCGCTGAGCCGGACGTCGCTAGCTCCCGTCTTGTCTGTTTTTGGTTGAGGAGGACGAGATTGCTTGTATGTCTGTCGGGCGGCAGCGCAGCTATGGTCACTCCAGCCCTCGTAAGTCTCATCGTCATCAGCAGCAGCTGGCCGAGGGGGGCAGTAATGGTTGGCGGGGAGCAGGCGGGTGGGTGATAGACATGACATACGTACATGTACACACGTCCATGTGTGTACATACAATGGACGTATTGAGACGAGAAGCGCCGGGCAGGGTGAGGGGTCATCCATCCGTCTCTCCACCGCGTGGGGCGGTCAAAGGCACGGTGCAGGGCTACAGAGGCCCAGCCACGCTGGCAGAGTTTGGATCGCCTGTCCGACTTGTGCAACGCCTGTCCAATGGCGGCCAAGACTGCCTCGCGTGGCCGCGCACGTAAACCGGGACTTGACCGACTAATTGGCCTCTCCTGAGCATTCGGCCTAGTCTGGTCATGCTGCCAGAGCCCTCGTAAAATTCCCGCCCTGCTTGCCTGTCGCCGCCCTCGCCGCCGCCCAGCCGACTAGAGACTAGAAGACACCACACAGCGTCGCCTCGCTTGCGCCGCACCACGCCTGCCCGCCTGCCCGCCCACCCATCCATCCACCACGACACTACTACTACTACTTCTTCTTCCCCCAGACGTCCCCTCCCCGACTCTACGACGACGAGGCTGCGACTTTTGGCTTCGTGTGGACGCGGCCGTCTAGCATGAAAAGAAAGATGGCCGACCTCGACGTGTTGATGGACGAGACGTTGACGTTATGCAAAACACCCCCAGTGCCCCGACGGCACCCCTATCGCCAGTTCTACCAGTACAAAAAACCAGAGACGACCGCGCCAGAAGACAAGCCCGACATCGACATGACCGGTCCGCCCATGTTTACCTTTGGATCCGACACCGACCTTGTGCCCCAGCCACTCTTCAGTAGGACCAACTCCATGCCCAGCAGGAGCAACTCGCTGCCCTCCGGATCATCGCGCCCCGTCAGACCACCAGAGCCCTTCCAGTTCAACTCGGACATTGTCAAGAGCCCCTCGCCACTCTTCAGCAGGAGAAACACGCTGCCGCCGCGCGTCCGACGTGCCATGGCCTCGGAACGAAAGCCCTCGCCGCTGTCCCATAGAGAAGATGCGCAACCGCCCGAGCCGACCCACCACCCCTCTGCCATCATGTCCCCGCCCACGTCACCAGATGAACAGCCACTCGCCCTATTCCCTACCATTATCACCACCACCACCACCACCACCGCAACAACGACCAAGCCACAGCCTACCCTGTCAAAAGCCACCCCATCAAAACCAAAACCCTTGCCGCCAAAAATCTTCCAAGCGATACCTCCTCCAACAAGGCCTCCACCACCCGTCCCGACAATGGCTACTCCATCGAAACCGGCACCCTCAAGAGTGATACCAACAAGGACGACACCATCAACGCCTTCATCCCTCACTGCTTCCACCCCGAAACGACCATCCCCGCTCTCCGGAAAAGGGAGCGTGCGCCGCCCCGGCCCCAGCCAAATTGCCCCTTTCCAACCTGCATCGCCTATGGTACTATCACCTGTCACTTCCCACACCAGCTCCGTAGCCTCGTCGCCTACCCCCTCCGTCTTCTCGGAAGCTGCCAGTTTTTCTGCCTCGGCACCATCAACACCATCGACACCGTCCTCATCCCCGCCCAGTTCCCCGGACAACCGTCCGCGCTCGCCAATGTGCTACTTCACACCGACTTACTGGACCATCATGACCTCACCCTCCCCAGTCTATATCCCAAGGCAGAAACTAAGGCGCAAGGACAGCCCCAAGATCGAGAACCTGAGAACCCTCAGAGCAAAAGAGTCCGACGCCTGTCTGGAGGCCATGTACGACCAGCGAACATCGGCCTACATGGATTGGACAGGCTTCCAGGCCCTCTCAAATTGAACAAAAAAAAACATGATTTACCATCTCGCCAGCATGACCTCATAGCCCATCTCTTATTACCGCTGGGCCCAGAATGATTTATTCCCGAGATGCTAGAACATGCTGGACGAGATGACAAGTGTGAGTTGTCCACTACACACGTTGCATGACGCAACCACTGACATATTCACAGACTATTATTTGCAGCATACTGCCTGCACCACTACACTTCTAATGATGACGATTTACGACTTATGACGACAATGAACCAGTATGGAGGATACGTACGGCGTTACAGAGCATTCGATTATAATACCCAGGGTTTGAACATTTAGCATATTGGTTTTGTACACCTGGTTTGCCATAGTCGCACGTCTTCAACGCATAGTACCCATGTAATATAATACTCCACAGGGCCAGTCAGCGCCCTGTTTCGTTTCTGCCACTCTGACGGACGTTCCAAACCAATACATCAGCGTGCATATCCATCGCAGAGCCTCAGCTTGGCGTTTCCTGCATGTCTGATACGAGCCCCGCCCATCTGCTGACCCAACGTGTGCAGCGACACACCCACTCGAGGCGCAGCTGCCTCGGACACCGCCAGTCATTCGCCAACCCTCCCCAGCACACGTCACAGCCGCAGTCGCTTTTTCTTGCCGCCACACCCACCAATGCGCATCGACTCTTGAATCATTGATTTTCGTTGCTCTACACCACTCAAATCCACCAAAGGGCTGCAACGCACACTGTATGCACACTACTCGTGCTAGACTCAGTGCCCCTGCGCCGCATAGCCGTCGTGGCGCAGCGCATTGCCGCTTCTGTACAAAGGTGGACCTCGCTAACCACACCTGAGGTGTAAGCGCATAAGTTGGCCCCCAAGAAGCCTTCAAGACCCCATGCAAATGGACGCAAATACAGCACACCGGAATGCGTATGTGGGGGGTGGGCGCGTTAGAAGATTTATAAGATGCTAGTAGTCCCCAGCTCTATACCTCTGATGGTGTCCTGAATTATCGGATTCCCGCACGTCATAGGTTTCAATCGACTCTGGCAGCGCAGCCTTGCAGGCAACACTGATATTCATAGAGGACTCAAGCACCTGACTCATTGTGTCACCACTACTGCAGGGACTGGGAAGAGGCCGCCCCAGGACAGATCTAGATATATAAGTGGCATTTGAATCTAGTCGTCGCATCCTAACTATACTACCTACATTTCCAACCAACAACGCACTCGCAGATTTGAAAACCAGTGAATCTACTGGACCACCGGATCGAATACAGAACACAGAATACGGAAAGAGAACCATCTGCCTATCTGGGCAACCCTCAGACATGGAGCTTTCCAACTCGGAGAGGAACCCAAATGCGCCACTGCGGTTGCTCTCGCTCGATGGAGGAGGTGTGCGCGGATTGTCGTCACTACTTGTCCTCGAGACACTGATGGAGAACATTGCTTTGGAAGAGAAGAGACTTGGAAGGCGGGCAATGAACAATCATGAGCCACTCAAGCCATGTGATTACTTCGACCTCATTGGCGGCACATCGACCGGAGGAATCATAGCTATTATGCTTTCACGGTTACGGCTCGACTGCAAGCAGTGTATAGCCGTTTACAGCAAGCTGGCTGAGCAGATTTTCAAGCACGACCGATCTCTCAAGTTATTCGGTATGAAAGTGCCCACAGGAGCCAGCCGATTTTCCGGTGCCGTACTAGCAAACGCTATCAAGACCGCGCTCAAAGACTTGGGCTTTGACCCTGACGAGCTCATGTGGGACGAGGCGCTATTCGAAGAGGTGGAGGAGGCAAATGAACTACCTAGGGACAGCATCTGGGCAGATGCCGCGCCCGACTTGGTACTCACTGAAAGTCCACTGGCGACTATGAAAAATTCATTGGCTTCATTGGAATCGGGGCCACCGCTCAGTACTACAAGCACCACAAGGCCTTCATCTACACTCTACAGTTCAAGTCCGTTCACTCCAAAAGCCCCAACGCGAAGCCCTACATGGAAGCTTCACAAGCGGCAATCAGTCCACCGGAAAGCAAATGCAAAGGGCTGCCGCGGCTTTGTGCTCACCTCACTCAAGAACGCACTAGGGCTTCCAAGGATCCTCTCTACGTATGATCCAAACGACCGAACCACTCGCATCTGGGAAGCTTTACGGGCGACATCGGCAGCACCGACATTTTTCGAAGAAATGCAGTTTGGCACACCAAAAGTCACATACCTCGATGGTGGCGTGGGCTTCAACAATCCCTGTGCAGAAGTCGACTACGCAGCCAAAGCACTATGGGAGAACCGGTCTATTGGCGTCATAGTCTCAGTCGGAACGGGTCTCCAGAGTATTCCCAGCGTCAAGAAGATGGCCTCGTGGCTCCCCTTTGGTCTTGGAACCGACATCTCAATCGCCAGCGCACTCACCGGCATGGCGACTAGCACAGCTCGCGTCGACAACGAAATGAAGCGCATGTACAGCAACTCCGACACAAAGTACTTCCGCTTCGACGTAGACCGTGGCCTCGCCGACGTCAGCCTGGAGCAATGGATGAAGGAAGACGAAATGGCCAGCCTTACGGAACTCTACATGAACGACGGCCAACAAATCCGCGCCGCCCGCGACTTTGGCGAGCGCATGGCCAAACTCTCCGCTCTCCCCCCAAAATTCGAAATCAGCGCCACCCAATTCGCCGTCGGCATGTCTGGCACCCGCAAACTCGACGACTCGTTCAAACTCGTCCACGTAGACTTCAAAAGCGGAATGCCCATCGGCACCGGCCTCGACACCCTATCCCTCAGTCCCTCTAACCGCAGCACTTCCCCCACAGGTGAAGGCGGCCTCGCCCTCGACGACAACGGCCGCCTCCGCAAAATCTACCCTGTAGCCGCAGACCTGGACCACGACGGCCGTCGCGAAGAAGCAGCCGTATACCAGTGCCTCCACGCCGACAACATCTGTCTCCGCAGCATCAAAACCGGCATTCCCCAAGGCAAATACAAAGTCTCCTTCCTCGTCTCTTTCCACTCCTCCGACCACACACCCCCGCGCGACGTCATCTTCAGCGTCGGCAAACCATACGACGCAGAGAATTTCGCCACGCGCTTTGTCGACGTCAAAATTACTCCAGATGTCGCGGCTGTGTTGCTCCAGCCTGATGCTATTCGTGTGCGTGTCGGTAGTCGCCGGTATGAGGAGTACAAGGGAAAGGGCTGGGTGGAGATTCAGGGGGATATAGAAATTAATGTGGGCTTGGATGGCGCGTTGGGGTTCTTGGTTAGTAAGAGGTACAAGAAGGATGTTTTTGTTGATGGGTGGAGTTTTGGGGGCGTGAGGTTGGAGCCCGTGTTTGGGAGTAGTGTTGTTGGGAGTCCGAGGATTGTATAGTGATCATGGTTGAAGGGGGGGGGGGGGGAGAGGGAGGTGTGTTGTTTCTTTTTTTTTGGGGTTGCATGCTTGGTGTTTGCTAGCGTTCTTGTTCTTGTTTTTTCTTTTTCTTCTTTTCATGAACATATGTACAACGACATAGAGGTCCGACTGGGTTGGCTGTTTGTTTTATGAATAAGTTGGGAAGTCATGATAGTATTGGGCATTTTTATACAGTTTATGTAGTCTCAAAATGATCAATCCAGTTAGAATTTTACCTACCGAACCACGTGACGTAGAAGAGCAAACACAGCTTTTAAGTCGTGACAGGAATACCTGGCTTCATCGGCTTTTTCACTCTCCAATCCCTTGCCTTAAAAGGGCGAAGTGAGCACGGGGCTGGGGCTTTGCAGGGGGTCCTGTTTGACCTCACCTGCTTCAACTCCCCTTTTGCTGCCATTTCCCAATGTGGGATTTCCTTTGGTTATATAATCTGCCCTGTATCTCTCATAAGTTCTCCAGTCACACCTTTTTCTCTTTCTGTATATTCTGCCTCCGTCTCTGCGAAACTCTTACTACCCTATACTTTTGTTTCCTTTACATATATATATATACCTGATACCAGCAATAATCAACATGGCCCGCAACTTCCTAGACCTTCCGGCTGAGATGAGGAACCTTATCTGTGAGTATGTTCTCACAGAGGAGTATGGCCTCTGCTTCGAGACTTCCGGGGGTGTTGGTCGCTTGCGGTCAAGGCATCGGGGGGAGTTTGAGGGGTTGGAATGGGAAGACGAGGAGGAGGAAGTTGTCGACGTCGATAGCGACTAGGAGGAAACCTTACTTTTAGCACAGCCATATAGAAGTAGAACCTGATGAGCGTCGACGAAATGATGGACAGTATCAACAATGTTGGGAGCCCTATAGGCACAAGCTTATACAAGTATCAGGAAATATTATAGGACTGAGTACAATCTTTTTTTTTTAGTCAGGGAGAAGAGCGTTTAGTACAACGAGATTTTCGGACTTTGGTACAAAAGTGCCTCACTACCGTGTGTGTGTGTGTCGCTTCACAGTAGGTGACGTTACATTCGTAGATATCAAAACCCTATATACACAACCCCCTATTCCTACCCCATGCCCTCCTTTCTCCTCCTCTATTTCCCCAAACACAGCCCATCAACCTTAAGCCGCTGGACTAGCAACACTCGTCGTAATCGGCCCACTCTCCACATACGTGCCACTGAAGTACCAATCTTCGGCACCCGTGCCATCAAGTCCCGACCTGGGCAACCTCAGCACACCCAAATGCCAATCCGCACCGTTGGACGAGGTACCCGTTGAGAACGGGCCGGCGGTCTTGACAAGCGAGCTGTTACCGGTCGAGTGCCAGAAGGAGACTTGGTTGGAGGAGAAGTTAATCTCGTAAGCGACATTATGCCATTCATCGGCTTTGAGCTCGGTTTTCCATTTGCTCTGGCCGCTTACCATCCATTGCCTTTTTATGTGCGTGTTAGCATACTCGTTTCTAGTCTAGACTCGCTTTGACCCTGTTTTTTTGGAGAATAGTTTTGAGAAGGGGAAAAGGGGGAGGGGGTGGGGAATGTACTTACAAGTTGGTGTTGCTGGTTCCAGACTCGCCGCTAATCCAGCCGTATTTCAGCTCGGTGAAATGGGACTCGAAGAAGGCGATTTGGTGCTCGTTTGTTGCGCTGGGGACGTTTGTGGTGGAGCGCTTGATGGAGAAGTGGTAGAATACTGTGCCTTGGTTGATGGGGGCTTTGGTTTGCGGGATGAGCTCGGTGCGCCACATGTCGCTGTTCCATTTTGCGGTATTGTCGATGGTGATTTTAGCGCCTTGCTTGCTGCCAGTATCGCCGGAGTTTTTGTAGTTGGGAGAGAGGTTGACTGGGGGTGGTTAGTTTGGGGTGTGTAGGAGGTGCGGGAGGGATATACCATAGCGCGAGGTTGGGCCAGAGCCGTGGATGTAGTATTGGTAGTCTGGGAGGAAGGTTAGGTATGGCGGTTGTCTGAATGCGTAGGTGGGCTTACTGCCGACTTGGTTTGCCCAGGACCATTTATCAAGATCGGCGCTCGAGGTCATGTCGTTGAAGCGTCCATCCCAGAGGATTGTGCCTGGTGAGTGTTAGTGATGTATGAGAACATCGAGGTGGTAACGAACCCGCAGAGACAGCGCTCACGAGCGCGTTGACAATGGTAGCTTTTCCCAACATCTTGATTGTAGAGACAGAGAGAGTCCAAGGAGTGAAGAGACGAGCGTATTCAACTCAAATCCGATGCTGCTACATATCGCCTTCACAGTGGTATATAAACTCCATTCCTGCCCCGAGAACACAGCCAAAGCTTCACATCCATGTTCATAGTCCTGCACTTTAATATCCCATAAAGGACATCTGACTTTGCCCAGATTCGCACAACCACTTGATACGCGCTCGGTCATACTGCTACTCAATCTATCCGCCGCCCTGAAATGGCCCCGGGTGGACCTAGCGGCGGCCATACGGTCCGGGGGCACGTTGCCCTCCGTATAAGCCCGGGAACGGAGACGGCGGGCCTCATATTCTCGAACGCGACGATAGTGGCACGTGGATTCATTGCTAGTAATGTAGCGGTGGTCTAAGATGGGAAACATGTAGTCTCATTGGTAGGAGGGTGGTGATGTCGCAGGGTTGTCTAGATTAAGCTACATTAAGCCGGTGTATACCCCACAATTAGCTACTTTGAGGCTGGGGCTAAATGCTTGCGTCAAATGGGCGTCCCAAGTGCTATGAATTTGAAGAGCTTGACTCTGAAATTGATCTGGGGAAGGCTGGGCAATATGCAGCCGCAGAGCATATTCTTGCATCATTGCGATGGTATATTGCTCTTTCGCACTCGGCAGCCAGGAAAGCCCTGCTTCGTCATTGGGAATGTCAAGTTGTAATACGGATCCTGACTTGCATTAGATGAAGTCACGATATACCAGCTTGCGCTTCTCCACCATCACTGGGTGTCCATCTCATTATGTGAAAGAACTAGCAATATCTGGAGTGGTAAATCTCACTGCAGGCTTGCTTTGTAAACGCCTCATGTAAGTACCTCCACAAAGGCACTGTTAAGGGAGCCATTGCTGAGACTGAACAAAGATTAAAATCAACAATGAGGCCGTAGCAAAACATATATGGATACTGCTTGTCCAAAAGCTGGTCGCGAGCTGTGAAACATGCCAACAGATTGACTCCCGCGACAAAACGCCCAGTTCAAAATAGCTCCAAACTACTAGCAGTATCCTGGTACACGGTGACATCGAGGCTTTGTCGCGTTTGACTTTGTTTTAAGGTTTTAAAGTTTTGAAGTGACGACACAAGAGACGAGAAAGCTCATGAAAGTGCACGGACCAGGTCACCATCCTGTTGCCTTGGTGACATCACAAACAAGCGAAACAGACTTTCCTTGCTCCACCCACTGCTTACATACAGTACCAAAGTATCCGCCTGGACCGTCCCCTCCTACAGCTTTTCATACGGACACATCATCAGACGCCAAGACAAACAATTTTGCGTGTTCAGACTTCCCACATACTCTGACGACAAGATGGCGGATGCGCGTGGGGAGTACTGGTATTACGAAGATGGTGTGGATGCGAACAAGATCACGGTGCCCGAACTCCGCAGCATCCTCCTTCGCCACGGCGTCACTTATCCATCCTCGGCAAAGAAGCCTATTCTTGTAGGCCTCTTCAACGACATCGTCCTACCCCAAAAATCCCAAGTTCAGCGGGCGTATGCGCGGACGAAGCGATCAACGCGGGGCATCGTAGACGTACCTTCCAGCTCAGCCAGCACAGTGGATACAACCGATGTCGAAGACGAAACACTCGTGGCTCCCGCACCCGCGACTGGGCGGCGAACACTACGAAGAACCGGACGCGCAACGACAGAGGAGGCAGATGCGCCTGCACCACGTTCCAAAACACCTTCCCGCACTGTACCCGCAAAGCATAGCAGGGCTGCGGAGCCTGAGATAGACGAGCGGCCTGCAGCTAGACGCACGCGCAAGAGCGCTACACCTGCTCCACTCCCGCTTCCAAAAGAGCCATCGCCTGAACCAGAAGCATGGCACCGTAACGATGCGGCGAGCCCTTTTACCCAAGAAAACCCATTTCAAAGCGGAAGCTCTCCGGCGATACCAGACACTATCGCACGCGAGCGTCGAAGGCGGACCACAGGGTACAGCCAGCATGAGAGGCGCAAGAGTGATGTGCACCGCCGCCGAACAGTCCAACCCAAGACTGAACAAATAGACGATGGCATTATGGTACCCACACGCGGAACATTTGACGTTGCCGATCCCCGTACAAAGCACGAGGAGGAGGATACTGCAGACGCTGGGGAAGAGTTTACGCCCGAGGAGCAGCTCGAACTGGTGCGTGAGCGTGCAAAGGCCGGCGAGGTGGACATTCTCCCACCAAGAAAAAGACAGAAGAAAAACAAGGCTACTGGTACCATCAAAGCGATGGCAGGAACCATCCTCCTTACTGCTACAGCGGCTTTTGCTGGCGTTTGGCGACAAGAGAAGATCAATGTTGGCTTCTGCGGCATTGGGCGAGAGGCCACTGCACTTGCCGGCGTGGAGATACCGAGCTGGGCCGATCAAATTCTCCCGCAATGTGAGCCTTGCCCACCACATGCCCAGTGCTATCGAGGTTTGAACGTCCGATGTGATCCTGATTTCATCAAGAAGGACCATCCACTGTCACTTGGTGGCCTGGTGCCCCTCCCACCGACATGCGAGCCGGATAGCGAGAAGACTCGTAAAGTAAACGGTATTGCCAACAGGGCCGTGGAGGTCCTTCGACAACGCAAGGCGCAGTACGAATGTGGTGAGCCTGATGCAGAAGGACATCCCGTAGAAAGCCCCGAGGTCAGCGAAGTTGACCTCAAGGAGCAAATGGCTGCACAAAAAAGCAAGAGCTTAACGGATCAAGAGTTTAGCGATTTGTTCGACAGGGCTTTTCCTGAGCTTCTGATGCGTGAAGAGGTAGTTCAAACTACTGATGAGTAAGTACTCTTCTTTCAGGTCCCAAACCTTATGTGCATAATTTCTGACGTGGAATTGTACTAATCAGTTCCTCTTCCGTGGATATAGAACAACCGGCAAACGACGTCTTGCATCAACCTCTCTCGCAAAGCTCTCCCTCTCCTGTAGCGTCCGAAGATCCCTCCGACAGTCTTTTGAACGACATCTTCTCCAGATTATAATGTTCTTCCTGGTGATTGCTACAGGCTCCTACGGAAAATATTCGTATACCAGCAATCGAGCAATGGAAATCCGCGCAAAGCAGCTCGCCAGTGACGCTTATGACAGACTGCAAGACCAAGCTGCACTCAGCTATCAAGCGCCCGGTGTAGAAAAGGGCATTAGTATGACACAACTTCGTGACGACGTCTTACGCACTGAGTTTAATGCGTCTCGGCGGCAGAAACTGTGGAAAAGAGTCCAGGCGAAAGTTGAGAAGAATAGCAACGTCCGTGCGGGTGTCCGCACAACAGCTAATGGTGACGTTGCTCGAATGTGGGAGTGGGTTGGCCCTGTGAGGCGACTCGAGGATGGTCGAAGTAGTGGTGCCCGAGATAGCGGGCGCTTCAGTCTTGGTATAGGCAGTAGCCCTCCATCTGCTTCAAAAGATGGGAAGGATGCGAAGGATGTTCAGAAATGGGAAGAAGGCCGTCCTGTCTACTAGCATTCCACTTATGGATTTCTTTTGTTCTTCAGAAAGGCTTCATAAGTCGGTCATGACAATCAAGGGAAGATGGACGGGGAAATGTTTTCATTGGATTTGCTGCGTATGATACCACAACGATGAATTTTACTTTTTATTTGGTTTAACCTCATCCTTGCATGCCTGGATATTGAATATCACTACGAATGCAAGTTGATCGTGACGCCCTGAGTTTTTGTATGTGGCTGATGCGTGGCGCATGAGTTTTGGCTTACTAACCTAGCCGAAGCCCACACACGCTAGTAATATCGGCCGCCCAGCATCAACATCTCCAGCACTACCGCCAACCTTTTCGCTCATACTAACCACAGAGCAAAAATCCGTCAAAATGGTGAGTGCAGTATTTGCTATTTGAGATTGCGCAATACGACAGCCATGACACGAGCGAGCGACATGACGAATCTTCGACGACGATGGTAAAATTGCGGACCAGCGAATATCACAACAACATCGAATACTAGAACTGGCCTCGGCATGCGGAATACATGGTTCATTGGAGGGGCGGAGAAAGCATCACTGCGCTGAAGGAAGTCATTGGAAAGAATTGGGCGCAGGTGGTGTGGGTTGGAGAGGCGACAAATCCCAGTCCAGAGCACTTATGGCGTCCACGTCGTGCTCTATCGCGGAACGATTACTACAAGCCACAAATACCTTCATGTTGGGCGGCGCCGATATTATATCGCCTTTGACCCGCTTGCCCGCCCGCAGAGCCGCCTCCGCCGCACATTTACGATCCGTCAACCACGCATATAATACTCGCCTGCTCATGTCGCATGTTCAGCTGTCATTCAAGAAAGATAATATGCATACGGAAAGTCATAAGACAAATGCTGATTTCCGTCTTTCAGGTCAACGTTCCCAAGACCCGCCGAACCTACTGCAAGGGCAAGGACTGCAAGAAGCACACCCAGCACAAGGTCACCCGTTAGTGATCCATGCTCCCATACATTACCTTCACATGCTGAGACGTTGTAGAATACAAGGCAGGAAAGGCCTCTCTGTTCGCACAGGGTAAGCGTCGTTATGACCGCAAGCAATCCGGTTACGGAGGTCAGACCAAGCCCGTCTTCCACAAGGTACGATCGACTGCAATAGATTATGTGACATCGGCGCTGACAACACACAGAGGGCGAAAACCACCAAGAAGGTCGTTCTCCGTCTAGAGTGCACTGCTTGCAAGACCAAGGCACAGGTACGTTTCTCTATACACTCCATGCTCTATACCGCTACTAACCTGGAAATAGCTTGCCCTCAAGCGATGCAAGCACTTTGAGCTTGGTGGTGACAAGAAGACCAAGGGTGCTGCTCTTGTCTTCTAAGCGTGCGCCTTCTTTCTCTCTCTTTTGCTGGGCTCTCGGCGTAGTCTTCGGGCGGATGGAATGGACGGCTCTACCTTCGACTCAAGCAATGCATCAACCATCAGTATAACACGAATGAAGGCGTGTGAGGCGGAAGATTTGGCGACACAGGGTCACCAGCCACGAATTTACGGACTGTAACCTACATATGCATCAAATGGAGCTCGATTGAAGGGACCGCAAAACATTGTGCATCAATTCATTGACATGACTAACATGTGTGTCGCGTGTAATAGCCTAATCAAGCAGGTACAGTAGACCGTGGTTGAGATGTTTGGGAGTCACATTCCTACTATGCCACTGCCCCTCCGAACCCACTAGCGTGACGCACCTATCTCGCCGACGGCATGTAAACCCGGCTGATAGAACAATGTTTCATAACGGCGAAGAAACTCTCCATTCTGCATTCTACAATGGCTGATTCCAAGAAGACGGTCCTCATTATTGGCGGTGGTGCTGTCGGCACTATTGCCGCTGTAAATCTGGAAGTCGGCGGTCTTGCAACAGTTACCGTCGTGCTACGATCCAACTACAACGTCGTCAAGGAAAAGGGCTTTACAATCGATAGCTGCGATCATGGAACACTGAACGGTTGGCGGCCCAGCATTGGTATGCAGCGATTCACATCTCCCACTGCAGCACTTGTGTCGAGGCTAACAATAGCGAGTTCGCAACACCGTTCCCAACCTTGTCGAAGAGAACATCCCGCCATATGACTATGTTGTGCTCTGCACCAAGAATGTGCCCGATACTTCACCTACAGCGGTTGAGCTTGTCACACCAGCACTTCCCAAGAATAGCGGCAAGACGACGCTTCTTCTCCTTCAAAACGGTCTCAATATCGAGAAGCCTTTTCTCCGCCCTCATCCCAATGTTCCAATTCTTTCTGGAATTTCTATGATTGGTAGCGCGGAGCCTTCACCAGGGGTTATTGTGCACAACGAACCCGATAGACTGCTTGTTGGAGCCTTTCCCACTTCGAACATCAATCCCGCTGTTCCAGAGCGAAGGGCGGAAGAATTTGTCGAGTTGTACAGCAAAGGAGGAAAGACGGACTGCCAATACTCGCCCAATGTCCTATATGATCGCTGGAAGAAGCTTGTCTTCAACGCAGCCTTGAATCCAATCTGCGCTATTACGGGTCTAGATGACGGGCGCATACGCCTTGCTGACGGTGCCTTGGATGGTCTCGTCAGACCAGCCATGCGAGAAATCGTCACAGCTGCTAAAGCGGTATGCGGAGTGGAGTTACCTAAGGAGGTAGTGGAAGCTACAATCAACATGGACCCGCTAGAAAGCTATTTGAAGCCGAGCATGCAGCAGGATCTAGAAAAAGTACGTTTTTAGAGCGGTCAAGCTTATCATGTGTAAGCACAACAGGTAATGCTGACATTGATAGGGCAACTTTATTGAGTTCGAGAACATATTAGGCGAGCCGCTCAAGGCGGGGAAGAATGCAGGTGTTCCTATGCCCACTCTTGAGGTGCTGTATCATATCGCAAAAGCAATACAGTGGCGAACAAAGGAGAGCAAGGGACTGGTCGAGGTACCGAAGAAAGCTTGAAGTGATGGTGTTCTCAGGGTTCATTCATCCTTATGTTGGCAAGACTCGCTGTGAGGAAGAGCAATCTGTGGCGTCACAGGTGCGATGTTTGCACTAATTCACATCATATAGATTATAAGATTGTGAAGGCTACTATATCTTTTACATGTACCCCGCAGAGTGAAGTGTAGTGTAGTGCGTACGTCATGGAAGCAACAAGGTTTTCAGTAGTCGTAGGGTACCTGCGACGTTACCCTCCTGTACCAGCTTTCTACACAACCTTTTGAGCTATTATTCAGGGCCTCTTGCATGGAGCTACTCGCACCCTGTGGCCCACATGTAGCTGGCCTGTGCGGGTTGGGTACACCGATTCTAATGCAAACACAAGCGACACGGCAGACAATACGGTCTGTTTGCTCAACCTGGGTCAACATCCGCCCGCTATGCATGTGTTCATTCGGCCGGAGGGAGCGAGATGCGATGGAAGCGTGACTATCCGAGTCATCGCCGGGCAACAGTGATTGGACAGGCGTGGATTCGTGTTCCGTCGTGACAGGGGAGAGTTCAGATGGCAAAGCGGGTCACCGCGTTGCCGCTGCAAGGGCAAAGCATCTCTGGATGCAAAACCGGTAGAGGCGGAAGATCTTGGGCTCTGGCAGCAGCGCGAGGCCAGGATGTGCCAGGTTTCGAGGTGGCGGTGCAGTTCGGTTGGAGCTATGCTTGGCGAATGACGAATGACGGTGCTGGTCCACCCCAACTGGCTGCTGTCCCAGGGCGAAGAAAGCTCAAGAATCTTTTAACTAAAATCCACGTGAACCCTACATACTCACTGTCTCTCCTGTGACTAGTTCCTACGTCGCCTGCTCTCGCTGGTCGCAGCCACATTACACCTACCCTCACCGTCTTTGAGCGCCTTCAGCGCGCGCGCCTAGGCTTGGACTCTGCTCAGCCTCCGTATCACACAATCAGCTCCGCCAGTTGGCCCACTGCGCTGCCTGATATAACGCCAACACCCAACCCGGCAGATCCGACTATCAACCAGCCTTATTTTCAGCCTCCACCTATAGGAGAGCTGCACTCGTCTTCTCCAGGCAACCACTTTGCTGGTGCCAGTCACTCTATGCTTTTGCCAACTGCTTCGGCTACCGTGCCCGACATGGCAAGCAATGGAATTCGCAGAAAGGATACGACAAAGGGACCGCCGTTGCGCATCCTGTCCCTAGGTACGTGGTCGAAGCGCGTCTTCAGTATGGGGCGGGGTTGCTAACATATCTGACAGATGGTGGAGGCGTGCGGGGGTACTCCATGCTCATTATCCTGCAGGAATTGATGCATCGAACATTTGTCGAAATACATGGTCGGGCACCCAAAAGACACGAAGTACCAAAGCCATGCGAACATTTCGACCTTATCGTAGGGACAGGCACCGGCGGTCTGATTGCTATAATGCTTGGGCGGCTAAGGATGGACGTGGAGACGTGCAAAGACGTCTACGTGCGCATGACGAGAAGAGTTTTTGAAACGGACAAGACATTTGCGGGCATACCGTACCGGTCAACATTGTTCAAGGCCTCGAAGCTGGAGGAAGCCATCATGCAGTGTGTGCGCGAGCACACCATCTACGATGACGAAGGCAACGACAGTCACGAAGGGCGGGAGTCGCTGCCTATGACACCAGGGAGCGCCACGTCAGGCCGTATGCACAGGAGTGCCAGTAACGCCAGCAACTACAGCCAGATTGGCATGTCGCCCGTCAACATGCGCATCGCTGCCATGAAGTGGGGGAACCCACACGCTTTGCTCTACGACAATCGCGAAGAGCGCACCAAGACGTAAGTGCACTTTCTGTTCTTTTGCGAAAATCAAGTTGACTAACAACCTGCAGTGCTGTCACGGCCGTCTACAAAGGTACCAGAAAGTCCAGTGGGGGCCAGATACTTCTTCGCTCCTACGACTCGCGCAAGGAGCCTGCTATCGAACCCAACGCGACGATATGGCAAGCCGGTCGAGCAACTTCTGCGACTGCTTTGGCTTTCAAGCCCATCCAGATTGGTCAATCAGTCTTCCTTGATGAAGGCTCTGGCAAATATAACCCAGCACCTATGGCTTTGGACGAAGCCGTTTGCAACGAATGGCCTGGGCGTGAAGTTGGTGTCTTCGTCAGCATTGGTACTGGAAAACGACCGGAGGGTACGAATGCGCAGCAACACTTGTGGTGGGAAGGCTTTGTTTCTGGTGGCATGGGAGACTTTGCCGAGGCTAGGCGGAGACTGATATCCAAGATCGAAGGATGTGAGAAGACACACAAAGAGATGAAGGACCACCTCGCAAAACGACATGTTAACCAGGAGAACTACTACCGCCTGAACGTAAACGTTGGTGTAGGCGAGTTTGGCATGAACGAATGGAACGCCTTGGCCGATATCAGCACGAACACGCGCATGTACCTGGCGGACCAGACTGTACAAGGTATGACGTTGGACGCAGCCGCAAAGATTGCACGTATCCACTTCGCCAAAATACGATGGGAGCGCGCGGCCAAAGGAGAATCACCATTCTCGCCTGGTGCACAAGCACCGAACAAGCCTCTTCCCAGTGTCCCAGATCCAGCGCCCATGGCCGTCGAACTCCCTGCCGAGGAACTCTCACCCGAGTATTACACAAACATACACCCAGCCTTCCGGCCTCCACCAGCAGACCAGCGTCGGCCATCAGAAAACGACAAGTACCTGGTGGTAAACTCTGATGAGCACCCGCCATCGCCAGTCTCCGAAAATTACCATGACCTGATACATCGACATTCTGGCGAGCTTGTTGCCCCTGGCCGCCGCTCACATGAGCAATTCTCAGCTGGGCGCCCGATATCAATGGTCAGCTCGGCAACTAGCTGGGATGATCGTATGTCAAACGCACCGCCTAGACCCCCCAAGACACCTCTGCAAGACGGAAGACCCCCTCCACCTCTTTCAGGTGTGTTGCCCATGTCGCCCATGTCGCCACCTCCCGGTTCGTCATTCTCGAGACCGCCACCTGGTGCACCTTTACCATATCCGGATACGGATGGACCGCCTCCAATCGTCAACAAAGCGACAAAGCCGGATTATACGCGGTAGATGGAAAGTTGTCTTGTCTTTTTGGAATATGTCTGGACGTTGGAAACGACACCCGTGTTGTCACACTTGGCCATGGAGGAAATTCATGATGATGACGGTTCATAACTGGAACATGGGGCTTTTTCCAGGATGAAGTATGAGAGAATAGTTTTTGATACCCAGTCGAGTTTATTTTCCTATTTTTTAGCTTTTGTCTGTCAATGATTGTATGAGAGATTGGATTTTATTACGATTTTCATGTTGAATCTTTATGAACGAGAATTTTCTTCATTATCCCGTGATGCTGTGAAGTGCCGCTCATAATATTCTTGTGACTATCTGATTGACTTTGCGGTACTGAAACTCTGTATGCCCCTTACATAGACTCTGATTGATGGATAAGTTTAATATCTATGGACAAGAAACTCACGTGGGGTATAGGGACGGGTAGTGCATAGGACTTAAGTGCCTAGTACTGCCTATTCATGGGGTATCTCTAAGGTAAGGGTCGTGTAGATGCTCCTCCGCCAATTAAGAAGCCTTGCTACTCTATTGCGTGCCTACACACCTGCCATCCATATATACACTCTAATAGCTAGTAGCTAATGCAGAGTAACTGATCCTCAGCACTATCTCAGACGATATCCTTAATCTCCTCCATCTCCTCACCAGCCTGACGTGGCGCACATGCATCGACACTCACCTTCACTGCATGACTCCACCACTAGCGTCCTCACTCGCTTCACACGAGACATGCTCTCTCTCACTTATACATGTAGACTCAAAGTCTCTTAAACTTCTTCTTTTCTTCTCCAACCCCACAACCTCAACAATCTATCCACACCAAACCCCAACACAACAGCTACAGTCAACCCAAAATGTCCTCCAACGACTCAACTGCAAAAGGCTGGACCGACCGCCAACGTGTACGCCCTTCCCCCACCCCAATAAAACCCACAATCAGACTAACCAATGCAGCTCGCCTACTACTTCTCGCTAGTCGAGTATTCAAACGTAAAACTAGACTTTACCGTTCGTCCTCCCCACTCCCATTGTCCAAACCCGTACTTACACACCGACCCAGAACGCGCCTCGTCCCGAGGGCAAATCCGTAGGCGCATGCCGCATCATGGTCGACCGACTCAAGGGCACGCTGAAAGACGAGTTGGCTGCGTTGCGCGGTACTGACGCTGACGCTGGTGGTACCACGCCTAAGAAGGCGGTTACAACTCCGAGGAAGCGGAAGGCGAAGGCGGAGGTGGAGGCGGAGGATGACACGCCGGTGAAGCAGGGAAGGAAGAAGAAGGTTGAGGATGTTGAGGAAGAAGAGGAGAAGGTGGTGGGCGACAAGAATGAAGTCAAAGAGGGGGATATTGATGATGTCGTCTAAGATGGTACTGGGTAGGAGGTTTCAGCACTTTGCGTTTGCTACTACCAGCTCATCATTCAGTGTGGTGGCTTGGCACAGTAGGTAATGCACCTGGCAGGTTGAGGGCGGACGCCAACTATCAATAGTTAGTAGTTCGAATTCAACAGCCATTAAGGTACAAACCATGTACATTCCTCTTACATTTCTCCCTCCCCCACCCTTCTATAGAGAGTAGGTAGCTTTCTACCCCCTGTCTGTAAGACCATGAGAGGAGCCTATACTTGTAAGGAGGAAAAGAGAGAGGTGTATAATAAAGAAAATGTAGTTAGGACGTGCGTATGCGCGTAACAGGGCAGCAAGGCTTCTTAATCGGCGAAGGAGCATCTATAAGATCCTCACCTTAGAGGTATGCCCCCCTTATGAATAGGCAGCACTAGGCGAGCATATAAGCCTTTTTCATTATTCTTAATCTTCTTCTTTCTCTCCTACTTTACTAGCGTATTATTCTATATTTTAGGTTAGATGTAGTTGTTGCTATATGATAGGAAACGTTCTTATAGAGTAGAGTGTGAGTAGTTGGTAACTAGATAGAATATGTATGTAGGTGTAGTGATAGTCCCAAAGTTGATTTTAGGCGGACTATCGATGAAAGTAAGATTCAATTAGAATTCTACGTGAGAGACGGAAGTGTGAGGCTGAAATTCTCGTTCTGTAGGGTGCTAGCGGTGCCTAGTCCGTTGCTCTAGTTACATGGTGAGAGTGAGGTCCGTTTGTCAACAATTTTGAACAGTGGGTCTTCACCTAGACACACACACTCTCTCTATCACCTACATACAAATTCAAAGTCTATTAAACCTCTTCTTCTTTCTCCAACCCCACAATCTTCACATCCACAAGCTTAACCAACTATTCACCATCTACACCATGGACGACGCCAATAATCCCAAGGGATGGACCGATCATGAGATCGTAAGCGCAAACACCTTGACAAAGGGCAACGCTAACATCCCAACCAGCTCTCCAGTCTCTTGTACCTCATCCAAAAGGACAACATCACTCTTGATTGGGATGTACGTACCCAAGCCCACAAAGAAACACAGCACGCACAGAAAGCCCAAGCTAACGCATCACAGGGAGGTCTCTACGCTGCTGGCCGCACTGCCAGTGGCTTCAAGCAGAAGACCAACAAGCTCATCAGGGCATTCAGGCCAGAGTGGGATGCTATGGCATCTGGTGCACCCGTCCCTCAGGCCACTCCCAAGAAGGCATCTGCTACTACTCCTCGCAAGCGCAAGTCCAAGACCGATCAGGAGGACGGCGAGGATGCCCCTCCAAGTGTCAAGAAGCCGCGTGCTAGGCCGAGCAAGAAGGTTGCTACGCCCAAGAGTGAGGATGACGAAGCAGACTTGGACGTCAAGGCCGAGCCAAAGGAGGAGGAGGATAAGGAGATCGATGCGGAGGTTTGAAGCGTTCGGCTATCGCGAAAGGCAATTGAGCGTTTCGTGCAGAGTAGTAGTCGCTGACTCTCAATGTGAGAAGAGGGCGCGTAGGTTCCACCTTTGATCATTCAAATGCGCAATGCTCATAAAGCTACTCACTTATGCGCTCGTAAGAATCATTAGTAAAAGCTATCAACTACTACTCACACTCCACTCTATAAAAACGTTTCCCTATTATAAAACCCTAATATAGCAACAACAACAACAACTACTACATCCAACCCTAAAAATAATAGCATGGCACGCTAGTGAAGCAGGAGACGAACAAGGTTAAGGATTGTTAAAGAGGAGAAGGTAATGTCTGACAAGGACAAAATCAAGGTAGTAAAGATTGAGAATATCGTCTAGTACTAAGATGGTGCTAGTATGTCGGAATATTTAGTCACTGCGTTTGCTCCCCAGCTTATTGTTTAGAGTCCCATCCTCCCTCCCCTTCCATCCCGCAGAACCACCATAAAACCCCTCCCCAAATAGGAAAAGTCTCCTTTTCTGCAACATGGCGGTGGGGGGGGGGGAGGGGAGGCAAAAAAAAAGGCACCAGTGCGCCCTTTTTTTTCACCTCCCGTGCTCAAACCACCCACCCCGGTCCCATCCCGCAGATACACCGGTAAAGGCCAGACCAAGCCGCAAGTAAGCGGTGGGACTTGGGTCCGGGGTGTGTGTGTGTGTTTGCGCGGGCCTTCCCGTTAGTGGTTACGCGGGTGGGAAGTAAGTAGTGGGATGTGGCTTGCTGCCGTGTTATGGGCATGGGTGAGATTATGGGTTTTTGGGTTAGTTGGAGAACTGGGGGGAGAGCTAGTAGATCGGCATTCCAGAACACTGGGAAGAATAGAAATGCACCTGGGGTTGAGGAGTATTTGGGGCAAGTATGTTGAGGACATGGTGCATGTATGGCTCTCTGCTCGAGATGGGGGACGGCAATCTCAGTAGAATTCCCATCCAACGACAGTGAATCACATAAGTCGCACCTCACATTCAAAGGATACTTTATAAACTCTAAACTTATTGCATTCTTGCCCTTTTTTGGTGTGCCCGGCTACACCGAGTAGAGAAATATCTACATGTACTACGTGTCCTGTGAGAGATAGGAAGCCATGAAATAGTAGGGTATCGAAACCATTCTAGTCCCTCGCCTAAGGAAAAGGAGGAAAACTTAGTGTCCCAATCTCCTTGGTGCCCAAATACTGTGACGACCGAAACAAGGAAAAAAAAGAAGACATATTCAGCGATTAAAAATGTTGGCGCCAGAAATGTGTTGAAAGAAGACGAGGAAGACTACAAGTGAGCAATGCCGTTGGTGACCTCAGACACGCCAACGTGGGTGCCGTTGAGCTTCTCGTTTGAGACGAGTTGTGATAGCTTGCGGTCAAAGTATTGGTTCTCAGTGTGTGGGTCGTACATGCTCTTCTTGATGTAGTCGTCGAGCTGCTCGTCGCTCATATCGCGTAGCTCAACGGTACGGTCAACACCGTTCTTTTGAGCAGCGCGGATAACACCACGGGTGACAACGACAGAGACTTCGCGGATACGGCGAATGTCAGGGTACAACCAGCCATCGGCAACCTCTTGCCTGTTCAAGGAGGTAGAGAGGTACTCGGCGGAAGCGTAGATCATGTCTTGTGTGATAGAAACAGCCTTGGAAAGAATGGCGCCAAGTCCGATACCTGGGAACACATACATGTTGTTTCCCTGGCCCGGGGTGAGCAGCTTGCCATTGTACTCCATTGCTGGGAAAGGAGAGCCAGATGCGAAGAGACAGCGGCCCTCAGTGGCAAGGACGGCCTCCTCGAATGTGCACTCAGACTTGCTGGAAGGGTTGGAGAGGGGGAAGATGATGGGGTGGTTGTTTAGCGAAGCCATCTTCTCGAGAATGTCCTTGTTGAATGCACCACCAATTGTTGACAGACCCATGAGGATGGTGGGCTGTACGTAGTCAATGAGGCGGCTAAGCGACTGGTATTGGCGGCCGTTGTTGTCGTCACGGGCGAAGTAGACCTTGTGGTCAGCGAGCTTGTCGCCACGGTCAAGGGTGACAAGTCCGTTTGAGTCGACGAACCAGAACTTGCGGCGAGCCTCCTCTTCTGTCAGACCCTCCTTGATGAAGTACTCAACAATCTGCTTGGCGACACCGACACCAGCACTTCCGGCGCCCAAGAAAATAGCCTTGTGGTCCTTTGCTGGGACACCAGAGGCCCTGACGGCATTGATGAAGCCACCAACAATGACGGCACCAGTACCCTGGACGTCATCGTTGAACATGGAGTATTGGTTCTGGTAGCGTTCTAGGGCGGGGAAGGGGTTCTTGAAATCCTCGAATTGAATAACAATGCTGGGGTACTGTTAGTATTTTTGCAGATGAGTCAGAAAAAGGACTACTACGTACCTGGGCCATCGGTCGGTAAGGGCGACCATGAGCTCGTCGAGGAATTCCTTTTCTTGCTCGGGGGTAACCTTGGGCATCCTGGAACCCATGTATAGAGGGTCCTCACGGAGGGCCTTGTTGTTGGTTCCCAAATCGAGAGTGAGGGGGAGAGTGCTGTCGGGCTTGATACCAGCGCAAGCCGTGTAGAGAGCAAGTTTGCCGACGGGAATGCCCATGCCGTTGACACCAAGGTCACCAAGACCGAGGATACGGGAACCATCAGTAAGGACAGTGATGTCGACCTCGTGTGGCCAGTTGTCGAGGATCTTGCGGAGGTTGCCGCGGTCGCTCCATGAGAGGTACATGCCCTCGGGTTGGGTCCAGATCTCGTGCCATCGTAAGCAGGCCTCGCCGACGGTCGGGGTGTAGATGAGAGGAGTCAATTCCTGGGTATGTGTCAGTTGTGACTCTGCACAGATTGTAGGTGGCATTTGCTCACCTTGATGTTCTCGCCGAGAAGTCTGTAGAAGAGGTGGACGTTGGTGGCTCGGAGGTGGACGAGGTACTGGAATTTCTCGAGGGGAGTGGGCTTCATGGCAAGGAGGCGAAGGCCTGTGGGAGAGTTAGCAATTGCAGTCTAGAGGGTATGATAGTGCAACTCACATCGGTCGGTCTGGACATCGTAGCTCTCGACGGCTGGAGGGGTGAGGCCGTAGGTGCCGAGACTGCGGCGGACGTCTGGGGTGTATGACATGTCATAGTCGCCCGAAGTTGTGGTCAACTTGCGGGCGTAGCTGGGGCGAGTGGCAGAAGGCATATTGTGAGTGGCAACTGTAGCCATGTATCGAAGGGAGGGTTTAGGGATTGAAGAGCGGAAGGCTTGAGCAGGAGCCGTCAGTTTTATAAGCGACCTGAATCGGTGCATTGAGATGGGATGAAACTTCCGTCGGCAATTGAAAAAAGATGTCAGGGAAATAGGCCGCCTGGGGCGTGCGGAGGATTGGGGCTACATAACGAATAGCCTATCGGGAGGGGTCTGGGGTCCGCAAGAGACACTGTGAGGAGATCCGTTCTCGCCGTCAAGGTGTGTGTGTAGGGGAAGCATAGACCAACCCGTTGCGTTGGTCAGCCTGTAACCATCACGCCAGTCGTATTCTCCCCATCCCCAACCCTACCCACCCTTGCTCCCGCCATGCTGAGCGCCGGCATCTTGCCCGTCTAACGGCCATACGCGCAGACGGACCAGACGGCTTGCAACGCATCTTGTCACGAAGGCTGTCGACGACAAGTCTATCCTCTTGCCTGCATCCCGACTACCTGAAACCGCCGACACAGACAGGCACGCCCATAATTTTTTCGACGTGCCACAGCCACAGCGGCCGGGTAGCAGGGATCATGGGGCAGACGTGCATATTGTCGGGAGCATTCGGAACGGACGCGTCTGGCTGGCCTTGCAGCGAACGCCGCATTCTCCACCGATGGGCTCCAATCCCATTCCATGGAGCCCATTTGCTTCTGTCGGCCATATCGACTTGACAGCGTCGCAATTACCCATCCGTCATCAACGCCGTCTGGTCCTCTCGACCATTGTACTCTACTATACTTCCGTCCCCTCGGGCTCCGTCTGCTTCAGCTCTCGTATCGAGCCACACCACAGTCAGGCATCGAGGCATTTTTTTTATCAACTTGTCGGTGTCCATGCGTGGCCTTGATCCGCAACGCGCTGTCTATTATTAATCGGCTTCGTCTTACGGGATTTGTCTCACGCCTCTTCGCCACGCACCAGCAACCCGGAACAGTCTTGACGTTGCCCATCCTAATAGTGCGGCTTCCGGACTTTAGCCATGCTACCACACCGTATCTACTCTTATGAATCCTCTGGCGGATCCGCATTCGGCTCCATCCATCTATACACCGATCCGACGGCTTGCTAGTCGCCCAAGGCGGTGTGCTTTTTCCCAGTGCCAGTACCACGACCCGCGGACGCAATTTTTTTTAACGCTCAATTCACATTGCCCCTGTCCCCTTGATCTTTCCCCAATTTAGGCGGACGGGTGGTGTCAGGGGAGGCCGGCGCGATCACAATCTGCGCTCCAAATCTGTAACAAAAATAACGCAACCAAAAAATAAGGCAGCTGCTGAATGGCGCCCCAAGTCCGACCCGACCCACGCCCTTCAGACCGTCCAGGCAGATGTCATGTCTCAATTGCGGTGGCCGCTCATCTCTTGTGCGCGAACCTACTAAAAAGACGCTGTCTCGGACAAACATTCGACAGCTGCATATGCGGCCGGGGTGGATCGTCCGCAGTTGTGGGGAAAGCTTGATGGCCTCCTTGGGTAAAGTAGGTAAAGTTAGCCGCTCCGGGCACGTGTCCAGTTCGTTCTCTTCCGAGAAATGGGGCACACGACTCCACAACTTGACAGCGCCACGGGAGGTTACGGAGTTCCTTGGTGAGCGGCTTCGCAAAATCATGTCAGCGCTACACGCTGCTTGCGAATCAAACCCAGAGTCCTCTCACACGGTCCTTGGCCTCTTGTCTAATGCCTTGGGCGTGCAGCAGAACTGTAACCGTCATGCAACTGTCAAGTCTCACCGTCTCTTGACAACCCCGGCAAGCGAGTCAGGCCTAATCCGATCTAGAATGCCCGAGCCTTACCTGACGCTTGGCTACAAGAATGCAGTAGGGGTTCTTTCAGGGCCCTTCTTCTTCTTCTTCTTCAGTGGGCCGCTTCCCCGACGAGAATGCAAAGTTGCTCCAGCGGTCTGAACACCGCGTCCATGCCTGAGAAAAACCCTTCCCTTTGGTACAATCCCACCTACAGATTGAGTAATGCACGATGCGCTGGAACGTCTAGAATTCCCCGATGGAAAAGCATCCAGCGGGCCCATGCTCTCTCTCGGCGGGCCTATCGCCATTGCGTGCTAGTAGCATGCGACAGTGGTGCGGGGAAGTCGCCTGTGCTGTGGCTGTGGCTGTGGTGGCTGTGATGAGTTGCGAGGTCTGGATTTCTTCCAAGTGCAAGCTCAACCACTAGCTACTTTGACCAAACCCTGCTTTCAGCTGTAGCCTTGATGTACCGCCCTTGTGCTCGTCATAGATGCTCAACAAATAATCTTACCTTGATCTTGATCGTGTCTGCACTCGAAGCCTCGATTCTACATGTGCACATATTGTATGCAGTTGAATGCTGTGACAATACTGCGTCGACTCACTAGATGCCTTTGAGAACTGTTCCATGCGACTTCCGAGATGAGCGATGTGCAGCAAGGTACTGATGTGCTTATACATACAGGTATATCAACATATACATGCGCACGAGACCTGGCATATAGTATGTATGTTGATATGCACTTACACTCCGCAAGACCAGGAATGGGAGCGGCAGCCTTGGCGCATGTGGAGCCGCGGGATCGACGAACGGCATGACGTCGCTAGCTCCCTCTCGTCATCCTGACCTACGCGTGTTGATCGAGGCTTAAAAGAGCTGTTCACAACGATTCCACCCCAGCTGCATTTCTCCTAGACAAACTCCAGCTGCAATTCATCGCCATGGCACTTTCATCGTGCTTCGGAAGACGCAAACGCGACGAGGACCAGCGCCCGCTGTTGCCTCAGGTATGTATACACACGTCTCGTCGATTCATATTGTACGCGCTAATCTCACATGTCAGTACCGCGATGACACTGCACTGCAGAGAGAGGTGCACCAGAAGCTGCACTCGTATCAGATGATACGTGCACTTTCCATGGGGTTCATGCCATCTAACGAACAACTCATCATCAACCTCCGGAGCTTGCTATCTGCAGACATCCTGAACCCAGAAAACCCCGATCTGAGCGACTCTGGTCGTCTCCTGGTCAAGTTTACCAAACAATGGCTGCACCAATTCATTGATACCCTGAACCACAAGAACAGCAAGGACCAAATCCAAGACTTTCTCTGGTACCTTTCCAAGTCCAGGGTATCTGTAGATGTGGAAGATATTGCACGAAGGGCGACCAGGTCAAAAGCAAAGGCCGATGCTACTGCAGGTCAGTACGTGTCTTTTGTTTCACAGAATAGAGCTAATATACCAGCAGCCTACCACAGTCTGCAGACTGTTGGGTCCTTGCTCCTAACTAATTCCGACTTTCGCATCTTCCTCGCTGACCTGAACACTGTCGGCCGGGAAGTGTTCAGAGACACTGCTTTCACACTGTCAAACGTATCCAAGAAGGCAGCCAAGAAGATCGAGCCTTCACCAAAAGAACAAAAGGCACTCAAGGAGCCCGGTGCGGATGAGGCTCTCGCACACTCCACTGAAGAGATCAATGACCAGCTTGCCGAGGTCGCCCAAGTTGTTGGTAATGGGGTTGCCAAGGTTGCTAAGAGGGCAGACGTAAGTTTGGCCGAGAAGCTTCAGGGTGACGAGGGCGAATCACTCTTGTACCGCCTGAAGAAGACAATCACAAACCTGAGGCAAAAGAGGGATTACAACGACTCCGTTTCGGTGCTCGCAACACTACTGAAGCGGTACGCGATGGCATACTCCCGGACCGTAGAAGATGCTATGGGTGCTCTCGAAGCTGACGTCGAGCCAAACCGAGAGATGGAGAGGGCTGTCAAGAACTTTTGGACCTTCCTGAGCTCCTTTGGTGACAAACAAGAGTGGAACAGGCTCGAGAATGCATTCCATAAAGTCTTGGAGCACTCGCGCAAAGATCCCGAATTCGAGGATCTGCTCATCGACATTGGAAATTCGCTGCAGAAGCTTCTCACGGACCCCGACTTCTTTGACCACGTCGACGAAAAGTTCCAAGAGCTTCGAAAGAAGGCCAATGGTGTTGGATCGGAATCATCGCTGCGTCAGGATGTAGATGCGTTTTTCGTACAAGCCCAGAGCACCTTCATGGCTGTCACCCAGGACCAGGACATTGCGAAGATGATCAACACGACCATGAAGATCTGGAACATACTGTCGCCCCTACACAGCAACATCAACGGCGAGCTCGTTCAAGACGCAATCAACGTTTTCGTCCCTCTTGCCATCCAGGCTATTCAGTACATCCCCATCCCTCGTCTGGAAGTATCCACACCCGAGATCGATATGCTCCTGGAAAACTTGATTATCGAACCTGGTAAGACCGTGAACCACACATCATTCCTCCCGTTCCGCTTCCGAGTGGAGACCTACAATGATTTCGAACTTCGCAAGGCCCGATTCCGTGTTGCCTCCAAGGCTACGTCCAAGTTTACCATCAAGATTGACGGTCTTTCGTTCCGTGCAGATGAAGTTGGTTTCCTTCTCCGCGCACACTCTGGCCTCCTTCGCCTTGCCGATGAAGGTATTGCTTCGTTCCAACTCGACGAGCGCGGTATCGATATTCATTTGGATGTCGAAGTCGGCAAGGAGAAGTTGGAGCAGATTCTTACACTCAAGGCTGTCCGTGTCCACATCCACAAGCTTTCTTACACGCTGCGCAAGTCCAAGTTCAGTCTCTTTGGCTGGCTCCTCAAGCCCCTGCTGCACCCTGTTGTCCGCAAGGTCATGGAGAGGCAGATGGCCCAAGGTATCGCTGATGCAATTCACGCCGCCAACCGTGAGCTCATTTTTGCACGCGAGAGGCTTCGAGCGACAAGGATCTCTGATCCAGATGACCTGAAGACGTTTGTCAAGGCTGTCATCACACGTCTCACACCGGCTGATGACCCCGACCTTTACACGAGGGTTGGTGTTGACGCACCGAAGAAGGGTGTCTTCGCTGGCAAGTATGCACCAGGCAGCGTGGCCAAGCTGTGGGAGGAAGAGGGTCGTCGCGCACCAGAGCGCATTGACGACTGGGACGAAGGCGGTTGGAGGAACGATGTCTTCGACCTCCATGCCATGGCACTTTCCTAACTACTTTCTATTCTAGCAGACGACTGATTTGCACTTTCGACAAAACGGCTATTCTGGTATGGATCAAGTCTGAAATCATGGGTTTATGGCGTGTTCTTTTCTAATTCAAATGGTTTTCGTTCCAGCAAGCGGGCTATGGAAACATGATTATGGGGTTTCTTCAGGAGATGGGTTTACGGGTTAATGGTCTACGCATCATCATGATGGTTACGAGTACATATTTATTCTAATCAAAATGCAATCTGGTCATTGTGATAATTGTATCGTTCAACTCATGTCTGGTCATGTGCAGACATATCAAGATGGCATCAAGAGGTTTGCTGTGTGAATTCGCGCGAACAAGTCCTTTTTTTCATATTCTTAGTCTACGGTATAGAGAACCCCAACTATCATACAATATGTACCATGCTCGAACCGCAAGCTCTGGTGCTTCATCGAGTGGTTTTTTTTTCAAACAACAGCAACAACCATCTACTCACAAAAAGCGTAAACAAAAGCCCAATCACCATTTTGTTGGGGGGGTAATATCCCCAAGATTGTACACGGTCCCCAATTGCTCAGGCAGAACGAGGCTTAAAACGGAGGCAGCCAAAAGGGGTACGAAGGGTTCTTGACACGGAAGACGCTCATGAGGAAGCTGTACATGCCAAACAAGACACCGGTCCACAAAAAGACAGCCAGGGACTGTGCGCGTGCATCCTGGATCCTGGGGACCTTGACAGCCAGTGAAATAGCGGCAAAAGCAAGGACACCGTAGATGGCAGCAACAATCTGCGACTCAAGACCATACTGGTTGCTGAAGCCACCTGCGAAGTAGTTGATGCCACCTTTGTTGTCGCCAACGACGTAGGGCGTCTTGCGGATGTGATTGAACATGTGGCCACTGGTGAAGAGCAGCACGGCAATCAGACTGACGGCAGCCCAGACATTGCGGTTTTGGAGCAAGGGGATGACGTAGGGCGAGGCAACGAAGATGGCGGTGATACCACCGAGGACGGAGGTGGTTATGGTGATGACCTTGACCCAGTTGATGGGGCGGGCTACGGAGGGTTTGGGAAGGCCATCGGGGACTTGGCGGGCGACCCAGGCCTGGATTTGTTCGGCGGTTTGAGGACCGCCGGTGAAGTCGAAGCGGGCGGGTTGCGAGTCGACCTTTGCGTGGGGGCCGGCGGTGGGGTGGAAGTAGAGGAGGACGGGAGCGGTTTGGAGTTGCATCTATGCTTACTATTAGCCTCTACACAGAAAGAGTATGGTGTTGCATTCAGCAGGGTTTGCTCATACCGATTGAAAGACGTTCTTTCCGTCGACAAAGTCCAAGGTACCAAAGACAACTCTGGACTGGCCATCTTTGTCTCCCTTTGTCCAGCTATTACCCAGCAAGTCCCATTCTGGCTGGAAGCTCCTGCAGAGTGCACATCCGAACCTGGGCTCCAATGCTGTGAGCAGTACAGCAACACCGTAGTCTCTCGGCGACTTCGTCAGTTGGGCGTAGCTGGCGTCGTTGAGCTTGAGCGGGCGGCCGGTTGACAGTGATTTGGCGCGGGCGTCATTGAAGCGGTCGCCGGCGGGCTTCTTGGCTGCGAGGGCTACAAAGGGCAGCAGCGAGGCTGTGAGGAGCGTGAACCACCGCATTGTGTCGTCTAGCGGGTGGGGTGGATGATTGTTGCTGGAAGACGTTTGTTCGAGTAGACACAATGCTTGGGAACGTGGCCTTGACGGCTGTCGGAGCTTGCGGGCCTGCGTAATGGCGCTAGGGCGGGCAGGGATGTGCGCGACTTGCCGCCGCTGCAGCCCTCCATGGGGACAAACACCCGTTGCCATTGTGAACAAGGCTCCGATCAAGCAGTGACTGGGGACAGGTGAATGCGATAGACATCTTGAGAACATTGTACTTGTACAGCGACTTGTATTTTCTTTCATTCTTCATATTATCCTACTATTTCGTCCCGTCGCGCTATTACAACTCGGTCCGCACTTCTCGGCGCTCTGTTTGTTTACCCAAGTCGCGTCTCCCGCAAACCCCACCACCATCAGTCCTACACCCCTTCACACCACAAAGCAGATATTACACCATGGTCGCAACCATGGACGCAGACATCGATAGCAATTATGAGATGAAAGATGTAAGTGCAAGAGAACTGGGCCGTTGCTTCCGACTCTCCCCAACTAATTCCCACCCTCTCAGCTTCAACATGCGCTGCGAAACGCAAACTTAGAACTCAGCCTTGAAAGGAGTAAGCATTCGGTCGAGATTGTGGCCAAGGATGAGGAAATTCGGAAGTTGCGGGTCGCCCAGTGCCTCCTGCAGGATGAGAATAGCGACCTCCACGAACAACTCGAGGAAGAGCAAGGCCGTGCAGACGAACTGGACAACGCCCTCGATGATGCTCTCGCACAGCTGGATGAGCAACGGGCCGAGGGCGAAGC
The DNA here is from genome assembly GCF_000527765.1 of Bipolaris victoriae FI3. Classification (NCBI taxonomy): domain Eukaryota; kingdom Fungi; phylum Ascomycota; class Dothideomycetes; order Pleosporales; family Pleosporaceae; genus Bipolaris; species Bipolaris victoriae. The sequence continues at coordinate 50,044 of NW_014575306.1, forward strand.
TGCACAAAACACAATCCGCACCCAAGCGCGGGAGATCACGAATCTCAAGGTGAGCACGTCAAGCACACCGGCCAAAGCGCCGCTAACAATGACTAGGCCGAACTGAAAGCCATGGAGAACGTAACCTCCGACTCCAACAAGATCCTCTCCGACAAACTCGCCCTATCTCGCGAAATCTCATCACTGCGCCCTGAAGTCGAACACCTACGCGCCCAAGTCGAATCAAACACAGGCCTGCTCACCGAGAAGCTGGCCCTGCAACGTCAGCTGACCACACTCCAAGCCGAGCTCGAGAACGAGAAGCGCACCGCTGCACGTGCGCTGGCGAAGCAAGGCAAGAAGATGGAACAAGACGAGGAGTTGCGTGGCGAGTTGGAGGAGGTGCGCCAGGAACTCGCCACCGAGAAGAAGGAACGCATGAAGGCGGAGGCTGGGCTCGCAAAGGCTGAAAAGGCAATGGAGAAGGTGCATGCTGATCTGGAGTCGCAACAAAAGTCAACGGAACAACTACAGGCCAAGGTTGAGAAGTTGTCAAAGAAGGAAGCCAGCAAGGCCAGCAAGCGTGATGAAGCTCATGACGCCGCGATTGAAGAGCTGCGTCAGGAGTTGGAGCAAGAGAGGACTGCACGTTTGCAAGCAGAGAAGGCTAGCAAGAATACCGGAGACCGTGATGCCGAGATTGAACAACTACGTCAAGAACTGGAGCAGGAGAGGCGCGAGCGTCGAAAGACTGAGAAGACGTCCAAGCAGGGCTCTCAATCGACAGACACCCAGGTTGAGGCTGTACGGAAAGAACTCGAAGAAGAGAAACGTGAGCGTAAGAAGCAAGAGAAGGAGTTCAACAAGACACTGGCAGAGCTTCAGGGTCGAAACACTGTCCTTGATGACAAGTTAAGTGCTTTCCGTGAAAAGCTACGGACAACCAAGGAGAAGCTCAAGGAGAAGGAGGCTGAGCTCGAAAGAGCAGAGAGGGCGCAGACGGCACCACCCGCTAAGAGCAAGCCGACAGTTGCCGCCAAAGCCGCCGTAAAGAATGCACGGAAACGTGTGGCTGCTACTGCCGAACCCGAGACGATGTTGGGTACGCCAGGAGACGGCTTCCCTGCGAAGAAGGCTAAGCGCGGAACCTCAGTGTCTGCAGTTGGCGACACGTCGACCTTTTCTTTGACACCATTCCTCAACCGTGCTGGTAATGTAACAGCTGCCAGCCCCATTGTTGAGGAAGACGAAGCAGAAGATGACGATGCGGAGGAAGAGGCTGTCCAGGAGCAAGCCACTCCTACAGCACCGCCCAAGAAGGCCTCAAAGACTATTCAGCCGAAGGTCAAAGCTCTGGCTCCAGCTGCGTCGAACAAGGCCAATGCAAAGCCTCGTAAGAAGAACCCTGCTCCTGCCCTGGAAATGGTCACGGAGGAGGTTTCTGAAATCTCACACAACACAACTAAAGAAGAGTCTGAAAACGCACCTGTGTCTATTCCGCTCAAGGACAACGACGGGCCCTCGAAGAAGAGCACTAAGATCAAGCCTCGCAAGTCTCTCATGTCGTTTGCCACGTTTGCCGAGGAGCCAGCAGCGGAAAAGAAGAAGAAGCGTAAGCTCGGCGCCAGTGCTGGCAAGACACTATTCGACGCCGAGGATGGCGAAGATGCTGCGCCTTTGAAGCCTGTGGGCATCAGCAAAGGTCTGTTTGCAGCGCGCGCATTGGGCAAGAGCGTGTTGGGCAAACAGGGTCAGCAACGACCTATTTCTGGTGGGTTTAACATGATGAGTGAAGAAGCGTTTACGTTTTCGCCGCTCAAGAAGGATCGGAGGGGAGCGAGTATTCTCAAGTAACTTGTCTGGTGCTGGGTTACGTGGGATCTATGCTGCAGCCGATATTATTATGCGGAAATTGAATATTGTCATCTCAAGGGCGTTGGTTGGTGGTTTCTTATTCTTGCATGGTTGGACTGGGACATTGTTTTCGATTCCGAATAGACGTGCCAATTGAGCGACGGTGTCATTGTACGATTATGTGGTGTGGGCCCATTAGCTATCCAGTAGCCTCATATATGCTATCTAAAAGTAGTTTTCAGGCCAGCCTTTGTTGTCTCTTCACTTTCCCAGGTTAATCGTAGTTAACCATTTCGCCTACTGCCAATCAGAAAGCCCATGTGCCTTTTTCACATCTCTCCATGCCGCAAACAAGCGCAGTCCAACTTAGCACCCTCGCGTTAGTTCCTCCAACAGGGCGCCTAAACAAAACCCTGAGGCGCTTGAGGCGCCCATGTCGCGGCGCGTCAAAAATCCCATAGAATACGAGATTCTAACCCAATACCGTGGCTATGGCGCAGCGTGCGGCGTAGTCAACAGTGGAGACTTGCGCTTTATATGTATACGGTTAGGAAAATAGGCGTGTGTGCGGGTAACAGTCAGGCAAACATCAGCCAGCAATGCTGAGGCTAATCCTAAATAGAGGGTATGTCTTTTTCTAGAACACGGCAAAGAAGGGGGAGGGGGAGGGGCTGACTGCGATGGAAGAACATGTGGACGATTGAAAGGTGAGAAGGGGCCTAATCAAGGCTATGCTACGATCACAATGCCTCAAGAATGAGGCACTAGGTGTAAGTGACCCTTTTTTTTCTTCTCACCGGTAAAATCACTTTCAAGGCAAAGATAAGGGTGAAATTCGCTCAGGGCGCAGGGGCGCGCAGTGCTGCTGGCCAGTGTGATGCCGAAAACGTTTTGGCGACTAGGGCGTTGGCCGGACCCGAGTACCCAGAGCTGAGTATGCGAGATATACGAAAGTCTTTTTTGATCGGGTAGAAGAGAAATTGAGGGCTTGGTGACCATGTATGCCGCATGATCATTGTATGCAGTGTAGTGTAAAGACGCCATGCAGACGCATGTATGCTATGTCAACTGCGCGCATAGGGAAAAGTAAAAATGAAATGCAAAAGGGATGAGGTTGTTGGCAAAGAGAGCTGTGCCGCTGGAAGCCTCCACCAACGCTTTGGTAATACTACTACCGCGCCTCAGCATTGTTGTAGATGTTGTGGCGATGCGCGCTTAGGGATTTCCCAGGGAAACGGAAACAAGATGGCCGCGAGGGGGTGTGCGTTTGGGTCTGGAGGGACAAGGGTCTTGTTCTCTCTTCGCCACATGGATCGCCCCACTGGCAGGACAGGGCTGCATGTACACCCCGGCCATGATGCGCCAATATGTGTACCTCGGCGCCGAGATAGAAGAAAGGCTGCAATTAAGTGATACGTGACCTCGACAACGGTCAAGTCGCTGACGTCGAAGATATTGGAGGGCGTGTGGCGGGTTTTGGTGGTGGCCGGTTGGAGTGTGCCGAGTATGCCTTGGGAGTCTTGTTCTGCACGTCATGAGTGGATGGGTGTGGCACCGAGTTAGCCGTGTGTCTGTGGGTAGGAGGCCTTGTGAGGCGAATAGGGATTTTGTGTTTCGGTGAGGGTTGGAAATGTCGCAGAAGAGTATGGGACAATGGTGATTGAGAAAGGAAGTGGGATGTGCGGGGTTTTGCCATGGGAAGTCGACCAGAGTTGAAGACGGTAGTATTCAAGATGGAGTTGGCCCAGTAGACAAACCCACATATGTCAATGATTACCACATGACACTTGAATCGCCAATAAATTGTATGCCTCAATCCGCATCTACCATGTCCCGTGGGGGAGAGAAAGACATAGCACAGCCCCAAGAAGGCGGCCTAGCTAGCGCAACATCCTCAGGCTAAGCTAGCTTCCCCGCTTTCCCAAACCGTGAATACAGTTGCTCAGTTGATCACGCATATAAAACCAACCATATCCTGCGCGCCACGTTGAAGAAATGTCCTCTCACACTGCAGAATCCATCTCCTCTACAAAGCCCATTCTATCGAGCAACGGAAAAAATCCAGCAAAGATGAGCGATACTAATGGAAAGGCTCCCATGCCTGGTGCAAGCAACGGTACATCGAGTGTCCACGAGCCCATTATCAAGGTCCAGCCCCCGCGACGAGAAGATCTCCAGCCCAGCTATGCCCGTGTTATCCAACCTGACGATGCGGATGCCGATACAAACGGATGGTATGGCGGTATGGTAAGTTTATCTTCCTCTCCCTCCACTACACCACTGTAGTAGCCCTTTACATGTCAAATCACGTGACTAACACCCACCTCCCCACCCCCAGATCAACACTCTCGGCAACTTGATCGGCACTTGCGGCGCAATCCCCTGCTGCATCATCTGCCCCAATCCCTACAAGCCCGTCAACCAAGGTAACGTCGGTCTGGTCACAAAATTCGGACGCTTTGCCCGTGCAGTCGACCCAGGTCTCGTCTACGTGAACCCACTGTCCGAGCACCTCGTGCAAGTCGACATCAAGATCCAGATTGTCGAGGTCCCCAAGCAAGTCTGTATGACCAAAGACAATGTGTCACTGCAATTGACGTCGGTAATTTACTACCGTATCACCTCGCCGCACAAGGCGGCGTTTAGTATTAGTAATATTCGCCAGGCGCTGGTCGAGCGCACGCAGACGACGCTGAGGCATGTGGTGGGTGCGCGCGTGCTGCAGGATGTGATTGAGCGCCGTGAGGAAATTGCGCAGTCGATCCGCGAGATTATTGAGGAGACGGCGTTGGGCTGGGGTGTCGAGGTCGAGTCAATGCTGGTCAAAGATATCATCTTTAGTCAGGATCTGCAGGATTCGCTGTCCATGGCTGCACAGAGTAAGAGGACGGGTGAGGCCAAGGTTATTGCTGCGAGGGCTGAGGTTGAGGCCGCCAAGTTGATGAGGCAGGCGGTATGTTTTATCCTCCCTTTGTTATCAACGTTCTTGAGAAGAGGAAGGATATACTAACTTGAAGACAGGCTGACATCCTTTCTTCCGCCCCGGCTATGCAAATCCGCTACCTCGAGGCTATGCAATCCATGGCCAAGTCTGCAAACTCCAAAGTCATCTTCCTCCCTGCCCAGAACCAAACCGTGCAGAATGCACTTGCGCAGGCCGAGGCTGCGGGCCAGGGTCCCAGTGCCCATGGCTTCCAGTCTTCGGCGGCCCAGGAGTACGGAAGTAATGACCAAGGCTTCCAGAGCGCTATCAATGCTCATGTCGTGGAGAACATGTAAAAGGCGGGGTACGGTGTGGTTATGACTTATTCTCTTTCTTTCTGTCTGTGGGTTTCTAGTTTTACTGGCAGGTCGTGTTGATACCCTACTTCCCCCCACCCCCCTCGCCTTCTATAATTCCACTCGCTTATAATGTATGGTAGATGTAAGTTTCCCTAGGCTAGGAATTATAGGTAGAATGGTAATGATGTGATATGATAACATACGAGGTTTAAGACAGTTATTGTACTTCTTCTTTCTTATCTTCAAGTGTATCCGGAATCCTGGTACAGCATAGAGACACATCTTCACTCACTCAGCACCAAATCCCTTCATACCATTAAGTTTGAACATTTTGATTGATCCGCTTCGTTAAACGTCATCCTATTTGCAAAAAAAAAAACAAGTCAACATGTACAACCTCCTCATGGGCCTGATTGGGCTCTTTGTACAAGCCCTTTGCCTCTTCACCTATCCTTCCACATTCCCATCTTGATACATACAAATCCTCTCTCTTCCTCCGTTCTTATCAACAATCAAACAAAAAGAATAAACCAAAAACGCTCCAAAATGCAACATATCCCACAAAACCCAACACAACCTAATGTGCCAGAAAAAAATGGGGTGTAAAAGTAATATATAACAAGAGAAGCTCCCTTTTTTGTTTTTCTCTTCCTCGTTAAAAAAAAGATTCCCCGCGACGTAATGTGCAAAGAAGTGATGCTAAAAGATTCGCTGTGATGTGCAGACCAGAAGAAGAAACCAAGACGATCCCGAAAAGTGTGAGAAGATGAGAGAATATATAAAAGAAAGGAGGAAATATACGGCATAGGGAATCAAAGGCGCTGAGTGAGCAGTTGTGTGATGGACTAACGTCGAAAAAGAAGGATATGCGATAAAGTTTTGTTTAAGAATGATAGAAAAAGACTACGAAGGAAGCACAGACTTGTCCGTTGTGGCTCCGTTTGCCAATATCGGCCGGATTTCTTTTGGCTGTGATTCGCCATAGGCCCATTTTGTGGCTGCGTTGGTAAGGTTCGCGCAAATTGGATCGACGTACTTGACCCATAGCGAGGCGCAGCGATACAGTATGTAGTAGAAGACGGCAATGGCGATGAGAATGTGAGGAATGGATCCGCGCTGAAGATCCTGCATTTCTCCTTTTTCGTTCTTTGGTGGGTTCATGGCCGAGGGCAGGTAGATCATCCAGGTCAAGACCGTCTTGATGAGCGTGTTGTGGATCAGGTAGACAGGGAAGCTGACACGACCTAGGAAGTTGAAGACGGGTGAGGTAAGCATTTTGCGTGCGTTTTTCGAAAAGAAGATGCCAAGCAGGATAGTGGCGGCTCCCAGGTGATCCCAGTAACGTCGGATATCCGTCTTCTCGGCCGTGAGGGTGTGCATAATTGTGGCCATGGTTTCAGACCAGTGTGCGTTTTCAAAAGAGTCTTGGGGAAATCCGGCCATGAACATGCCGAAGACAATCATCATTGCAGGAATAGGCGCGGGTAGAACCGAAGTAGCCGAGTCTTTGTAGTGGTTGTGTAGCTCGGCAACGAACATGCCAAAGACGATATTCAGGCCCTTGATGGAGCCAACCGTGAGTTCTGTTGCAGTTAGCAATTAGCCTGGCGTCGTCGCTCGTCGAAAATGTAAGCTTACCTATTCCTACTTGCCAGTAGTAGGCATACAAGATTGCGTAAATGAGAAAACGCGCCTTGGGCCTGACGAGGACCGTGGCGAACATGGTCGTGTATACAAGGAATGCGCCCTCGAGAAAGAGATGCAGTGTCCATTGTGTTCCGTCATATTCGTCCCAACCGATTACCCAAGTCTCCATCTGAGCCTTGAAGAGAGACTTGAGCGCCATCCACAGCGAGGGTTCCTGGCGATGCCAGCCCTGTCGTATCCACTGGGCGTCAACGTGCTTGGTCATGTGGTATGCGTTTGTCTGGGCCAGGAACCAACTGATTATGGTAGCGATCATGGTAGGCAGGATCAACCGTCCTGAACGGGCCAAGGCACTCCGCGCGATACCGTGGAACGCTGCCTCGTGGTTGCCGGCGCGCGACTTTGAGATGGCACCAATCGAGTTTACATAGCCGGTGACGAGGAAGAAGAGGGCGACGGCGCTGCGACCGCCGACAGCGAGGCGGAAGAAGGGTAATTGGAACAGGTGAGGAGCGGTTTTTGCGTCGGCGGCTGGCTGGTGGAGCCAGGGTACAAAGGCAGTGCAGAGATGACCGCAAACCACCATAAAGGATGCTACACCTCGGAGGCCCTATAGGACGCAATGTTAGCCGGCATGGGATTAAAGAGGCTATCCGGAGCGGGTGTAACTTGCATCTACCCAGTTGGCGTCGCGAGGAGGCATTGTGTGTGTGTATGGTTACGCAAGCAGCGTTCAAGGGTATAAGAGAGAGAGAGGGTGCGTGTATGTATGCGGTTGCGTATGCGTGCGTGTGCGCGTGAAGATGGGATGCCGTGTAACGAATGCAGGGTTCAGGAATAGTATGGTAGAGTCAGGCGCATTGCCGATGCAGTGCGAGGTTCCGGGATAAGCAGAGGGTGGTATCCCCACTCGAGTCGAAGTCCGGGTCGATGTGTATGCAAGTAGTATGTAGTATGCAGCCAAAAAAAAGAGCAAGCGAGAAGAAGCAAGGAAAAAAGGAACCAAGGGAGATTGTGTAAGAATGAAGCGGGGAGGGAGGGGGAGGGAGAAGAATGGAGGGTAGATAGAAGAAGGTGAGAGCGGGGAAGGGGGTGGGATAAGAAAAGCGAAGGAAAAGGCAGAGGAGAGGGAGGGTGGTGGTGTGGTAGAGGTGGGTTAGCGGGATGAGATGGAGCCAACGAGTCGGTTTTGGCTGGCAGTCGACCCTGGGCCTGAAGCAAGGCGGGAGGGGGAAAAGGTGGGAATTGGGCAAGTGGCTACTACACCTCGTGCCAGGAACGCGTGCACTGCGCCAGATAGACGCGCCTCACTGGACAATGCGTGCGCTGTGGGCCGCCTGCCAAGCAGGAACGTCGGGAAGGCGGCTGCTAAGCTCTCATGCCCATGCTACTCCCAAGCAATGCAAGGACATGACGGCGGGCCCCGTCGATGCTTGTCCATGTACATCCAAAGTATACGTTACATATCTGTATACACTGTCGATACTACGATACTAGCTACGTGTGTGTGTTTGTTGGATCCTACATTTGTATGCGTCTATTTACTGACATATATATACATAGGTACAAGTATATATACAATATTACACCTACACCACTTCCACTACCACTACCACCTCCTCTAGGTCAACACCACGACTCGCCCTTCGCCCATCTCTGCGCCCCAAAAATACCGACACATGACTAGTCATCATCACTCATCAAACCACTCTACCTAGTCTCTCTCCCTCCGAACACGAGGAAGAGAGCGAGAAAAAAAATTGCCGTCTTCTTTGGATGAACGAACGCAATCCCCGTGTCCCTTAAACGCCACCGTGCTAGGCGAAATGCAGTGCCACCACGCCATTAGGACGCGCCCAAGCGGGATAACGCTCACCTTCTTGGCACGCTGACGCGGACCTCCGCTCTACCCGATACCAAAAGGACCCCCTGAAGTCAGGGGCTTTGCCGTCTGCCGTGTGTGAAACCCCCCTCGATTGCCCACAAAACCTCCCCCGCTACAAAGTAATTGATCCCATCAAAGCATGTCCGTTTCAACTTGGTCAGGTAATCCCCAAATGTCGCCATCTGGATCGTCGCCTGCCCTACTTAGCTTACTTGGCCTGTTTTGGGTCCCAGCAAGATTACGGGGTCTCGCCGTTGCTGCTAACGCATGCATGTACGTAAGCCTGTACGTACCGTGGCTGGTGGATAGAATATACGGGATTGGAGAGGAATACGAGATGGCATGACGGAAAGGGAAGGTATATCTACCTTCCGTCTCCAGTCAGTCACTCCGCTCGCGCGCGCGCCTCTTGTTATCCATGGGACAGCACGCCTTAATAACTAACGATCCGCTATCGGTGGATATAATTCTGTAATTTCTTTTCTTGTTGCCGCAACAAATATGAATAGTAGAAAAAAAAGGGGGGGAAGAGATGGGGACAAGCAAAGATCATTAATCGTTTGGCTAAATTACGCAAATCCTACTCTATCATCACACCCACAACTCGCTCCCTCGGTTTTCTCCACATTTGGGGTTTTAAAGAAAAACCAACATTCAAGCTCCTTCAACTATGCATCTCGCACATTTCACAGCAAGACAAAAGCGTCGAGAAGAAAAACAGACAAAAAAACCATACAATTCGTATCGAATAAATTGCAAAGGCCCAATATATAATCCATCGTATCCCATACACGACACCATACACAAGCCAGAAAGAAACCTTTGGCTGCAAAAAACGCCCTCTACGCCACTCGTCCTCTCTCTCTCACTCTGTACTCTTTGCACTCTGCCTTCCCTCTTTGGTATGAAACGTAGCAATAATAGTACAAACCCAAGCATCCACTCTACCCAACTAGCAGCACTGCGGACACCCGTCTACCTCCAGAACGCGTCCTACGCATTCTCGCCTTCGCCGTTGTCATTGTGCATCTCCGTTCCATGGAACGCATCGCCAAATGCACTGTCATCAACTAGATCCAGCCCAAGATTGTCGTCATGTCCGTAGTCGGCCAGAGCATCCCCCGCACTGTCCAGATTGTCGAAGCTTCCAAAATCCGCTCCGTCAAACATGCTGCCTGTATCTGCCTCTAGATTGGTGGCTGCAATCCCACTGCCCCCACTACCACCTGCTGCACCACCGTTACCCCCATTGTTGCTTGCTTGGTTGTTGTTGTTGTTGCTGCTGCTGCTATTGTTGTTCATGTTGGCTTGCTCGGTATTGCCGCTCGCTTGTTGTCCATTTCCTGCTTGATCATTCACCATCACCCACTCATCGCCCTTGTCTCCCGCTCCCGCCATGCCAGACATCTCAACATCCAAGTCAAGTAGGTCCGCCCCCACGTCCAGGTTGCTGTCTTGTTGATCAAACGTTGCCGCCTGGTTCATGTTGCCGTGAGGTGCGTTAGGTGTCCCGTTCGCCGATTGCGACTGACTCGGAGGCTGCGACAGTCGGGGCAGTGAAATGTTCCCAATAGGCGTTCCAGATATCGACCCGGATCCATATTGATCCAGGAGTCCCGCTGCAGAATCTTCCTCCATTGCTCCCTCATTGTTGGCTCCCGCTGACGTTCCGTTTGCGCTCTGCTCACCACCATCCCCATTCACCTGCGGCTTGGGAGGTGATGGTTGCTGCACCTCCATGAACCCGCCCTTGTCTACGCACACAACAGCCTTCTTTGCCTCAAATGTGACTCCGAGCGACTTTTGCAGATCCTCTACAACTTCCTCCACTGGGTTCGCACCGTCACCCTCGCTCTCAGCAGAGCGTGATAGTTCTCGTAATCGTCGCTCTGCCTTGATATATGTTCGCGTGCGCTTCAGTTGGGCAATCTTCTTCGCATGGTTGGCCTTCATCTTATCAATCTCGGCTTGCTCATTCGTCGTGTATTCGGCCACACGCTTCTCAAAGTCCTTGAGCTGCTCTGCATCCAGCTTGTAGTAATTCTTGATCTTGTAGTTTTCTTTCCCCGTCTCTACGTTCTCCGCCCCTGGAGCGTCCAGAATGCCGGCTGTGAGTGGAGCCAGTTCTCCCATAAGACCCAGTCCAAGATCAATCGGCGCAATCTTTCCAATTGCATACGGTGACGAGAAAATCTCCTCCATCCATTCGTGATGTTGCTTGTATCGCGACAAGCTGATTTCGCGTGGCGTTAAAAAGTCAAACGCATCTTGTGTGGCATTCTCTTCTTCGTCAAGTGTGTTATCCGGTATAATTGCGCCCGGCGCTGGCTGGCGAGGCGGGGGCTGTGTCGGCAAGCGCTGTCGTTTAGCCGGAGGCGGATGCGCAGCATACGGTCGACCTGGCTGCATCGGGTTGTAGTAGGGCTGCGGGCCCCTCATGGCTTGTTGTCCAAACTCGACCTTGGGCCAGTTGGCCTGGTCAACCAGCATAAACTCCTTGCGCATCAATGGTCCTGCTTGCTGTAACTGAGCGCGCGTCTGTAGCTGGGTCTGCACGTCGCGCGGTATGGGGATCTGGGAGGCCGGGATTCTGTTTTGCGGGTCTGCCGGCTTGTAGTGGACCAGCCAGAGGTTAGGATCAATAGTACCAGGTCCAGCAGCTATCCTGTAGCGGTGGCGCGCATGCATCGCATATGGCTCATGTGGGTAGTGGTAGCCGCTGTTGTGTACAAAAACCTGAAGGGTCTAGATGGCATTAGACGTTACAATATCAGTACACCTCGGGCACACGTACATAGCCGCGCACATTCATGTCGTATGCGCTCTCGGCATCGGCCCAGACCATTCCATCCGACGCAAACATGTTTCCCATGCGCGGGGGCTGCCAGGTGAGGATAACAGTGCCATCTGGCGGGGGGGCTGCCAGGAACGTCCACGCAACCGGCGAGGTGTCGCGCACAATCTGCGGGCCTTTGATGAGATACTCGAGGGCCTGAGCGGCTTGCAGGCCAGGCAAGGTCGGGAAGCGGTACGACGATATCAGATGAACATGGGCAAGCTGTCCTGTTAGTTGGGTAAGACGGTCGCGGAGCTTTAGCAAGACATACCAGATGATTTGGAACCTGCGCACTCGGGTCGGGGGCATGGTAGGCCTGATTCATGCCGTACATGATGACTGAGGTAAGGCGACAGCAATGCCGCGTCGATCAATTCGAGTTGGGGTGTTGATGCAGCGGGCGCGAAAGCTGGGGTTAATGTCTGGAATCTTTGGCGCGTTGGACCACAGCGCGACTGCCAAGGGCCTTGCCAAAAATAGCTAGCGTGGTTATCACCGTCAAGATCATATCACGGCCACTGAACCCAGCTAAGTATAATGCGATTTCTTAAGAAAGATCAAATATAGGTTTGTTTGGTCTCTCGGAACATCATGAGTGATATCGAAACCGCCAGCAAAACACCCTAAGTCTGAATGCTATTAGTTCTCTTAACTTAAGTACCATATGATCGTCGCTTTATCCAAATTGTGTTTCAGACGACCATAACAGAGTGGTGTGTTGGCAAGAAGTATTGATTTAAAGAACTGGAAGCTCATGAACATGAGATTTAAGTAACTCCTCATGGTTGCATTGCTGATTTGGGATGGACTCATAGAGGTTTCCTATTCGACACTCTTGATATGCAATGGTGGGACTGCTATGGTGGTATAAGGAAACAGAAGGGAGTGGATACAGACGCAAACTGGGCAGACTATCAGCTACATATGGAGTTGCTGGTCAGTTTACAGCGTATATATTGGTTTGAATTCATTGTCCAATGCTGCTTTGTACCCGTCAAGCTGGCAGGTTGGCAAGGCCATTTCAAGATATGTGAGATGTGCATTTTGCATGGTGATGAGACCAAGAAGGGGAATCAGTGAGATCATAATTTGGATTGCTACTTATGTCATTTCTAAATGCCCCCAATAAATATCTACTAAAGTTTCCCGCGTCAATGCTCTTTGTGTTCTGTGATTGATTGGATGGCTTCCGCTCCGCTTGACTTCGCACCAGTGCGGGGTACGGGCACGTTAGTACTTTACGCGCTGACTTTTGCTACATGTTAAGGTTGGTATCTACATCTGCATTTCTCTAATGTTTAGAAAATTCATACGACCCTGACTCTCACAAAATATCTACCTTTTTGCACACCCTAAAAACCGCGTCGCTATCGTTGACGTCAGAAGTTTCTAGCTACACGCATCTCTTCGGCCATGCCTGAGCCCTACCAACACTTCAACTTCCTTGGACTGCCTCGCGAGATCCGAGATGCAGTCTATGAGTATGCCCTTTGTTCTTTCAGTCACCGCCGTGGCCCGTATGATATTACACAGTGTGCAGGTCTGTGTTCATGGACAGATGTGCAAATATGCCATTTCACTGGGGATCTCAACCTCTTGCTCGTGAATAAACAAATTCACAATGAAGGCTACAAGATTATGTTAGAGAGGAACCTATTTGTCCTTGTTCAAATCCACGACTCCACGGACGAACACTTAATGATACGCGGCCATTTACCCCCAGTATTTGCTCTGTATTCCGCCTACCAGGATGAACGAGAGCAGGTGCGTCCGGAATCATTCCCGTGGCACACCATGCGTATAAGACTGAACGAAAAAAATACTACACCAGAAGAGATGGCGATGAATGGCGAATATAATGATATTGTTATGTTATTGGAAGATTGTATGGATATACTCAAGAGATTTGAACTTCGGGTTACCGATGAAAAGCTGCCTGACCCAAATGAAAGATTGCTTCCTATGCGACTACCAATAAAGGTGGTAGTGGATCTCAATCCCAAGAGGAAAGAGTGCAACAGGGAGACCAGCTACATGAATATACGGAACTCCCACTCAGACATCGAGCAGAAGAAGCTTCTGAAGCACATAGGAGACACTTTTCGCGGTTATGACCATTTTGAGATTAGGAATTGCGATGACAAAGTACTAGCTGCAGAAGTTGTCCAGCAAGTATCCAAGGATCCGGTTATCAGTCTGGCTTTCTTCCAAGCTCACATCGAAAGACATTCCCACAGTTCCGAAGCCTCTTGGAATCAGGGAAACATCGTGGAATGCGCCAACTTCTGTACCGAGGGGCTTGAACTAGTCCACCGTGTTCGATTTAGCGCTCCACTCACGTACCAGCTGTGCGACCAAGGTTTACAGAATTGTTTCCATACGAGCCAGTTTATTCACAGGCTATACTACCTCTTAGCACGGTGCACTTTTGCTCATCTCTCCAAGCTAATGGATAAGCGTATCGAAGAAGATAATTACCAGTACATCGGGGATACCGCCCATGCTCTTTTCGACTTGCTCAAGACGCACAGAAAACGTGTCCATGGCTTCTTGTCACATTACGATCCTCCCATTCACGAAAAAGCTGAAATCAATTACATGAAAGCGAAGGCCCTACGTGTAGAATGGGAGTTTTATTCGATGAGACCATGGGGCGAAATGCTCAGATGTATAGAGGACGCTAAAAGGTTGCAACCAGGCGATCCTATCTATGAGGAAGAAGAGAGGAAAGCAAAACTTTGGCTCGGAGAAAACGCAAGATATAATGTTTGGGTCCGTACTATTGATTGGGAGGGATATCAAACGATGAGGTATTGGAGGATGGAGATTGATAAGTCGGTATTTGAATTTTGAAATGTCTCGTCAGCTAGCGACATAAGAATGAGCCAGATAGCGTATATTATGGTTCCGATGAAGTGTATTCAAACAGATGAGTGTGATATTGCAATTGATGGAGGTTGGTATCAAAGGTCGATGAGCAAGTACGCGCTGGCCAGACTATGAAGGGCGATCAGACGATTTGGTCAAAAAGATGCATGTGATCTTGATACATAATTAGTATACTGCCTGGATTCCTATATTAACCTACAGGGAATCGATCATCGAGGTTGGCTCATCATAGAGTACAATCCCGAACAAACACCCACAACTCGTTATGGGGTATAAGCGGTGTTGTGGTACAAGCCGAGCTGACACGTAGCTCTTGTGGCGTCCAGCACGAGCATGGAGCTGAACTCGCTTAGTATAAAATCAGTTAGATTATTTGATGGTGGCTTAAGGCGGCAAGGAACAGTGTTCGTGCCGTGTAGGAAATGTGGTCGAAACCGGATATGATTTCATCATCGCCCACTTTTGAGGTCTAGCGTGCTGCATGCACAGACTTCCCGTGGCGGGTATTCTAATTGATCTACACTTGGGGCTGAACTACTATACCATAAAATGCTATAGAAAGGTGTGCATGTCGGAGATCAGTTAAACTTGAATAACGCCATCTAAAAAACGAGGCAATGTTGGGTAGGGTAGGAATAGTGCTGTGGGGCCAGAGAAGGTCGTACATCTACCAAATAACAAGACATTCAATTCAATATTGCGTTACTATTAAATGCCTTAAGTTCACTCAAAGAATATATTGTTGAATGAATAACATCGGCAATCACGAGTTTAGTGTCTGACGGTTCCTGAGCTGTGTTGTTCTGCCTTTAAGATCGTCGATCGCGTCAGTAGGTTTAGCTCTATCGATCTTGGGCCCGGAAGCCTGGACTAGGGAGAAAAGCATTTCCGCTTTAAGATAAAACATCAAGATCAGCCAATTGCAATGAATCCACTGGTCGATCTGCAATACAAACACGGCACAGGTGTTTCGTCAGCCCAGCTGATAGCAATACAGGTTGGACCGCTGATCCACTTCGCAAGGAAAAGGGACACCATTCGTTCTATATAGTCAGCGGACCCTTGCATAAACTTAGACACATCCAAGTTTTGCACAAAGTTATGATCACTGAGACATTCCTGGAGGCTTCAATCATACCGCCTCCAAGCACTGCTAGTCCACTTATTCACATTTCTCTTAGAATTGTTTCGTGATAGACTGTCCCATGAAAACCTCGTTTCAGGGCAGACAGTCTTTCTTAGCACAAGATGCTTGACGGAAGCTCCATCGCAGCCATTCTTACAGGCATTCTTGCTCTATGCGGTGCCCTTGCGACAGCCTGGATGTCTGGGTTGAACGAAAGACGACTGGAATCGCGCAGAAATCGAAAAGCACTTGCTCGGTATTCGGTACCTCTCCTCATCGCATCTTGGGACCTCGCCAACTGGCTTTACGATATCCTCGAAGACAAGTACTATAGTCCGGAAAGATGCGAGGCCTATGGGGATGGCTGGGACCCGAAATTTACCTCGTTCTTGTTTGGCCAGTACTTTGCTGGCGTACACATCATCCGCGAAATGACGCAATATTTTGCGCACATAAGAGGCGAACGGGCACATTTGCTGAAGAGGCTTCTCTGGAAGATACAAGACGAATTTATATCAATGCATTACATTGGACGCGAAAGTCTAGAAGTTCGTTGGTTTGAAGGCGACCTATTGAGTATTCAGGAACACATGACCATCTCTACTGATCTGGATGGTGATGGAAATGAGGCTGAGCTACGCACAATGGGATGGGTCGAGTTTCAGAAGAACTACGCAGCAAAAGCTACAGCGGACAAAGCCGACAAATCAAAGGAGTTGAAGAAAGTGTTTGGGTGGTACGAGGACGAGTTGCAAAGCATCATCTATCGCCGTTTCAGATACTTGTACTCGACTACATGGGAGGGTAGCGATAATCCCCAAGGTTACGAAAAGATGAGGGATAGTATAACTAGTGAGAAAGAACTTGAAGTGTTGGAGAAATATGAGAGGGACATCCAAAAAGAAAAGCAGCGAAATCCAGGAATCATCACTGTCATACCCGATCATCGAATTCGTCGCATCCAGCATCTTCTGGTCGATCTCACAATACTCTTGGACAAGGAATCCGGCATGGAGTTCAACCGCCCAGTACGAAGATGTCACATGGACGTTGGCGAAGCCGTGTTATCCCACGATACTGTCTTGCTAGCCCACAAAGACCGGGCTACCGCGCTGGACGAGGGCACTGCGGTACTGGCTTACAAGACTCCTGTACAGCCTCAAGAGACGAGAGAGCCCTTCAGATATCGAATCCTCTGCGATTGCGCTTCTGCTGAATGTAACCCCAGCAAAGAAGACTTCAAGCATCGCGATCTGGAGTCTAATAGGATACAAAATGGTCTTGCCAAGAGAGCTACGCTTCGTTATCGCAATTCTCAGAAACAAGATATGGATAGGATAAATTCTGGAAAGAGGAATACGGAAAAGGATAATGGGCATCAGTGCTAGTGTTTGCTTCATCGATGTTCATTGCGAAAGTGAATTTGACCCTAATTCCGTCCAATCTTATTGTTCTGGTAGTGCACATATGGTCCTTGGTAAGAAGGGCTTTTTAAAGAATATTAAATCCATACAGAAAATAACGTACAAGTGATTTACACCGATTCTTCTAGCTGCCTCTAAAGTCATATAGTCGATGCCTAGCTTCTGCAGCAGGTTTGCCAGCGTGAGACCTGTAGCATGCTGGTACTCAGTGTAAGTTAGAGTTATATTTGTGTATCTGAAATGGACTCGTTTTCTTCGATTACGTTTTTCGCTCGTTGAGCGCCGGGAGTAGAAAGGTATTTCACTGATGGGGCTTGGCTATGACCGGGTATCGCGATTAGTTTATGATGCATCGGCATCTTGATAGCAGACTAATGGGGTAGTTCAAGTGACGCCGTGATTTTGGAACAATGTCACCACCAAGTTGTGTCGAGGAGACCAGCATCACGTGACTACAAGATTGAGTGGCGCTTGATATGCTTCACAAAACGTGAATCAATATTGGCTACTATACTAATCAGATGAATCTCGAGAGCGTGAAATTTCCAGTTTGATTATACACAGGGGCCAAGAGATATGAAAAACGGGAGCAGATGGTACAATGAAACAATTTTGGTATTTGGTTTTTTTCCGTATGCATCCTACGATACATTGTTCCAGCCTCATATAAGATGCGAGTTAAATAGGAAGAGGCCTCTTACTACGCAATCCATGGGATAGAGAAGTTGTAATTTGGGCCATCAGATGATCTTGAACTGAAACGGCCATGGCCTGAGAGTGCTGAGTGCAATCGGTGGCTAGCAGATACTGAAGGAGGGTCTGAGCCTTTTCAAGTTGGATATATGTTCCAACTGAGGTACCGGAAGTCCAAGGATGTGGCCTTGTGTTAAGGCACACATTAATTCTGGATTGCGCGGATTCCCAGATGTGGTTATGCGAATCCGCGAGTGTTGGGGTTCCACAGGCCTGAGGTGGCCATACAAGTATTTAAAGAGGCAACTCGCGTGGCTTGCTTCAAGTCTCGCTCTTCTTCCTCTCTCC
This sequence comes from Bipolaris victoriae FI3, assembly GCF_000527765.1. Classification (NCBI taxonomy): domain Eukaryota; kingdom Fungi; phylum Ascomycota; class Dothideomycetes; order Pleosporales; family Pleosporaceae; genus Bipolaris; species Bipolaris victoriae. The sequence goes on from NW_014575306.1 coordinate 68,007, forward strand.
CTGTGGGTCGAACCCAAGAGTGTCCAATTGGCGGATTAGCTCGTTGATCTTGATGACCTTCTCAAATTGCTCCGGAAGCAATTTGTCGCCCTTCTCCTTCTTATCTTTGAGCTCGCGAGCCTGTCTCAACTTCTTAGCAAGCTTCTTGGCTTCCTTCTCTTTCTCGGCTTCTGGATCAACGACTTTCCCAGGCTCCGGGTTCGCCTCGTCCTTGTCCTTGTTCTCGGTGGAACCAGGCTTCGGCTCTTCCTTGCTGTCGCTTGCAGAAGCTGCTGCTTTCTTCCTGGCTTCCCTGCGCTTGGCATTCTTATTTGCAGCAGGGCTCATTTTATTGGTCTCATCCTCCTTGGTGATGGTCTCAGCACCTGGCACGCCGCTCTTGCCTCGGTTTCGAAATCCCTCAGCAGTACGGTTCTTGTAAAGTTCAACATCCTCGGGTGGGCGGTAGCCTGGGCGAACCCGGATTTCTTTGCGTATGGAGCCATCTGGGCGAACAGAGGACGGAATATGACGTTCACCGGTGGCTGATGTTGTGATGCCAGCCTTTGAAATGGCGGGGGTGGCTGCTGAAGGCATGGCGTGAGCAGTTGCGCCTGGGGGTACAAGACAACCGCGACCGCCCAGAAATATCAATTGCTTTCGTGGGACCGTTGCCGGTCCGTTCCAGGAACTTGGCGTACACCTAGGTTGTGTTGATATGAGCTGTTTGCAGTGTGCAGTGTGAAAATGGGCGTGGTGGGGGGGTCAAAGTAAGGTAGAGAGCCAAGCAGGAGCCGCAAGCAGCCAATTAGCGCAATGTAAATCCCCGTGACGCGAGAGCTTCAATCTTGTCGACGAACCTCGCCCTTTGACACCGACAGCAAAGTACCACCACATCCCGCCAAACAGCCCACCAAGCCCCTTCGACACGTCCAAAATGTCTGGCGTAAGTTAATTGATGCGAAGAATGGCCTCGAGCGCCCGCTAACAGCCACATGCAGATGCTCGGCACTGTCTACAAGCAAGTCTTTCCTCGCGCATATCCTTCGCCAGACCCCCACTGACCATCGATGACAGCGCGGTCCTCCGCAGCAACACCACCATGTTGTTCACCGTCTTCGGTGCCGCTTTCGGCCTTCAGCTGTACGTCGCAAAGATCGGGATATGAGAGTGCGGAAGGGATGGAAGCTGATGGGAATTACAGGGCGTTCGACACCTCCTCGGACAAGATCTGGGACAGAGTCAACCGCGGCGTATGTAACACCAATGGATCATCGAGGGCGATGTAAGCTAATGCAGTTGACAGCGACAATGGAAGGACATCAAGCACCGATACATGGAGGCTGCCGAGGACGACGAGTAGGAAAAGCGACTAGACTACGACTCGAGCATGATATAGACTTCTCTTTGCGGTTCTTGGGGACAGCCACAGTCCATACCAGTGTAATCTACAACATGTGAAATACCAATTCAAGTTGGCAGCCCGACCATTGTTTTGCCATGTGCATTTGCGCTGTGGTATCCTGGCTATAGGGCTAGGCCGCTGCATGCGTGAGTTGGATGTGATTGAACCGTCGTGAAAAGTGGTGCTGTCATCTTACGTAGGCTTTCTGGTAGCGTAGAAGAGGCCATGCATATGCGATGGGAGTGAAGATACAGATAGATGGAGCCTTTAGTCAAAAACCAGGACCAAAGTGACGCATCCGTATACTGCAGGAATCGCCATAGCGCAGACTACCCGTCTTGTCTTGCTGGTGAAACGACAGTCGACTCTGGGGCAAGTGTTCCTTCGCTGGTGGCGTTGCGCGTGCCTCGGGGGTCCGCCCTACCTAGATCCTCACCTCGAAACTTAAACATATGACATAGCGCCGCACCCCGTCCTCCACTTAACCACAAATACCCAAGCAATCACAATCACGCAAGCCCTCACTCACGTGGCAGGCCCACACCGAACACTGCCAGCACACATCCTGCTCTGTTCATACACGACATCTGCCTCTGTCGCGTCTGCGGGACATCTGACAACCCCACCATCCCGCCTGGAGCTGCGCCATGTACATGTCGTTACACGAGCAGGAACTATGTCGACAGCTGCGCGAACTGCCAAGGCGACACAACTACCGGTTCGAACTCGCTGCTGACCGTGAGCTGCGCGAGATACTTTTCAGATCACTTGCTGGTCGGGATGACTTCCTCCCTCTGTTCTTTCCAAATGGACCGCAAACCGACGGCCAGAAGCCATGGAGCTTGCGCGACGCACAGGGCGCAGTAGAGGGTGCAGAATACACTGCAGCAGCGAGGGGGAAGCCATGCGGGCACATCTTCAAGAATGGCGAGGCTACATACCGCTGCAAGACATGCACGGCCGACGATACATGCGTTCTATGCGCTCGCTGTTTCGATGCCTCAGACCACGAGGGCCACCAGGTCTTTGTTAGTGTCTCGCCTGGTAACTCCGGCTGCTGCGACTGCGGAGACGACGAGGCGTGGGTACGACCTGTACACTGCAACATACACTCAGTCGACCCGGAGCATGAGTCCAAGGCGGCTGGCAAGGCGAGGGAAGGCACCATGCTGCCAGACGAACTTGTCGAGACCATACGCATCACAATCGCCCGAACGCTAGATTACCTCATCGATGTCTTCTCCTGTTCCCCCGAACAACTGCGCCTACCTAAGAGCGAAGAGTCGATCAGACAAGACGAACGTAACTCACGCCTCATTTCGAGATGGTACGTCTCCGGAGACCACTCTGAAGAGTGCGACGAATACTGCTTAGTGCTGTGGAACGACGAGAAGCATACGGTCAATGACGTTAGAGACCAAGTCGCACGCGCATGCAAACAGAAACTGGCGTTTGGCCTTGCAAAGGCGTATGAGATAAATGACGTGGGGCGCAGTGCGATCGTATACCGAACAGACATCAAAGATCTTCTCAGGATGGCCAAAATCATTGAAGAGATCAAGTTGACTGTCACAATTCGATCTGCTCGAGATACATTCCGCGAACAGATGGGCGGTGCCATCATCGAGTGGATTTCGGACATTGCGGGTTGCAGTGTGGGTGAAGACAGCCAGATACTTAGACGCACCGTTTGTGAAGAACTGCTGAAACCGTGGCGAGTCGGTAGTGAGGCATCGAATCAGGGTATAGGCAAGAATGGTCTCGACGATCATGAAATGGAAGACAAGGAAGCTGAAATGGATGGCTTCTTCAATGGCCTGTTGCCTATGCAACGACGCCCACGGATTATCCGCGTTCAGCGACAGCGGACTACCGATGCCATTGACGATACCACTGGCTCAGACGATGATGACGATGATGAGGAGGGCGAGGGCGGCCCTGCAGCCGATGCCCAAGATGATATGGATATTGATGAGGTTGGCGCTCAGGACGAGGATGGTGACGTCGAGATGGAGGCGTACGAAAGTGCAGATGAGACGCTCGAAATGGCCGAAGCAGCCAGAGCAGGCTATCCTGCTCCACCACCGCCTCCCCCTGCTCCTCAAAACACACAACGTGGTCAGCTTGAACAGAGCGTAACACCCGCAGAGTCCGATAGTGAACCTGTAGTTGGTGCACCGTCACTCAGCCACGTCGAACCCATGTTACCTGTACCCGAGACGCCACATACTCGGACTTTGACATTGCGGCCAGCAAGGCCGGCCAAATATTGGCTGGAGAAGCCTGAAAACTATGGCAAGAAGCCCGGGACTCCTCCTCACGAGGATCTGTGGCAGCGCCTACGGCTAGATCATCTCATCTTATACGACTTGCGAATGTGGAAGCAGTTGCGCATTGGCATACGCGATGTCTTCATCAGCACAGTCGTTACAATCCCCGAATTCAAGCGTTTACTGGGTCTGCGCTTTGCGGGCGTCTATACAGCTCTAGCCCAGCTCTATCTAATCGCGGACCGCGAGCCGGACCACTCCATTATCAACCTCTCTCTCCAGATGCTGACGACTCCATCTATCACATCAGAGGTGGTTGAGCGTGGAAACTTCCTCACTAATCTAATGGCCATCCTTTATACCTTTTTGACTACGCGTCAAGTCGGTTATCCCTCGAACGTCGATCCGAAAGCCACGTTAGCCTTCGAGCAAGGGGCCGTGACCAATCGTCGCATGTATCACTTTTTCCTCGATATGAAATATCTCCTCGGATCAGAATTTGTCCAGGAGAGAATCCGTGAAGAGCCGCGCTACCTCTTACAATTCCTTGATCTTGTCAAGCTTCATCAAGGTATCTGTCCTAACGTTCGACAAGTGGGTGAGCATCTAGAATTTGAATCTGAAGCTTGGATCAGTGCCTCCTTGATCACTCGGGAGATCAACAAGCTGTGTAGACATTTCGCGGAATCTTTTGCCTGGACTCGCGATGAAGATCCAACCAACATTCAACGTGCAATACGTGCAGCCGCAAAGGTTGCTATCATTCACTCGCTAGGTGCTGAACGCAAACGCTTTGATCAGACCGAACTAAAAGAAGAGACCAAGTTCAAGACTTTGGACATTCTCGAGTTCCATTCCGAGTCATCTCAAAGGCAACCATACAAGATTGTTGATTACGTTGTTGCGACTCAGCCAATGAGCTTCCATCATGCACTTCACTATACTGTATCCTGGTTGATTGATCGAGCACGGAGCATGAATCGGGAGGACATCCTACGACTACTTCTGTTTTCTTACAGCGAACTACAGATGGACCTTGGCCCAGCTGTAGCACCTATTCCAGTCCACGAGCCTGAAGACTACTTACTTGCCATGTTCGATTTCCCGCTTCGGGTGTGTTCGTGGCTGGCACAGATGCGCGCCGGAATCTGGGTTAGGAACGGTATCACATTGCGACACCAAATGACTCAATACCGAAGCGTATCACAGAGAGACGTTTCCCACCAACGGGACATTTTCCTCTTACAGTCTGCTCTCGTCTTGTGTGATCCGTCAGTTTTCCTAGCTTCCATGGTCGATCGTTTCGGACTTGTCGGTTGGATGACTGGGAGATATGAAGCTAGCTACCATGGATTCGAAGATAGCCAAGCTATTGATGTGGTAGAGGACTTTGTCCACTTGCTGATCATTATTCTCAGCGAGCGTACCTCGTTGATACCTGCAGAGGACAACGACGAGTCTCAACTGGTCGCTATGCGCAAGGACATTGCGCATGTTTTGTGTTTCAAGCCACTCTCCTTCTCCGACATGACAGCACGTTTGTCAGACCGGATTCAGAACCTAGACGAGTTTCCTGAGGTGCTTTCAGAAATGACCAGATTTCGACCTCCAGAGGGCTTGTCTGATAGTGGTACTTTCGAGTTGAAAGAGCAATATATCGACTTGATCGACCCGTATCTTCACCAATACAACCGGAACCAGAGGGAGGAGGCGGAAAATATCTACAAAGCATACGTTGCTAAGCAAACCAGCAAGCAAGCGAGTGACATTGTCTACGAGCCGAAACTTCGACCAATCCCCTCTGGCTTGTTCCGAGATCTGTCAGCTTTTACAAGGACCCCGTTGTTCACTCAGATCATCTATTACCTCCTAGCATATGGTCTCAAGGCTGCGCAAGTTACACCAAGCATACCACCAACTCGTGTAGAAACATACATTCAATTTGTCCTACAATTGGTTCTTGTTGCTATCCTCGAAGACAAAAGCACAGAACATGGATGGTCTGAAAAGGCACCAGAGTCGTTTGTCACTTCAGTGTTGACTCAAAACGCCAGCATGGGAATACAGGGCCACCCGACTGTCCTTTCGATCTTAAAGTCTCTTCAGGATATCGAGGTTTTCAAGGCATGCGAGCCAAAGATCAGTTTGATACTTCATCGGCTCAAGCAGCGACAGCAAGATTCTTTCATCATTGCTGCTGCTGCAATCAACATGCCGGCTGACAGAATGGACACTGCCTCACCTGCGCCCCAAGATAAGGAGTCTAAGGAGCTGAAGAAGAAGCAAGCTCTTGAGAGACAGGCAAAGGTCATGGCAGCGTTCAAAGAGCAGCAAGGCAAATTCTTGGCCAATCAGGACTTCGATTGGGGTGAAGATGACTTCAGCGACCTTGAAGATGAAACCGGGGGACTTGTCGAACAAGAAAAGACACTGAAATTTCCCTCTGGCACATGCATACTATGTCAAGAAGACTGCAACGAACAGAGACTGTATGGATCTTTTGGGTATATTTCCGAGAGCAGGATACTTCGGCAAACACCCTTGGAAGATTCAGAGTGGGTAGATGAAGTTGTACAGACCCCAAGTAGTCTTGACAGATCCGCCGAAGACCTGCGACCATTTGGCGTTGCGGGCAGAAACCGACGCATGATTGAGAAGGTGACGGCCACGGGTGAGCGAGTGACTAGTGAAAGGCAAGAACTGGGAAGAGGATTCCCACCAGCCTCTGTGACACCAGGTCCGGTAACCACTGGTTGTGGTCATATTATGCATTTTGCTTGCTTTGAGGTATACCTCAATGCGACCCAGAGGCGCCATGTCAGCCAGATTGCCAGGAACCACCCCGAACGGCCTGAGCTCAAGGAGTTCATGTGCCCACTTTGCAAAGCCCTTGGCAACATTTTCTTACCAATCATCTGGAAAGCAAAGAAGGTATCTAGTACCGGTGTGCTAGAGACTGAACAAACATTCGACGACTGGCTCGAGTCACAGCTGGTCGCGACTCATAAGAGTCTGGAAAAGGGGTTGAAAGTACCGGCTGATATGTCCCATGACCAGAAGATGCTTTATGGGTATGCAGAGCGGAATTTCATCCAACCGGTATCGAGTCGACTGCCTGACCTTCTCAAGCCCCAGCTTCCGACAGCTGGTCTCGCTCTTGCACAACCATCAACACAGCTTGCGCCGCGATTCCAGGTCCCGGCTTTCCTGGGTGTGCAACCTCTGGAAGCCGCTGAACCAGGATTCGGCCCAACTCAAACCAGCCCGGCTTTGACCCAGGATGTTCCCATGGGAGAGTTGATCAAGATATACCACAGACTCAGAGACACATTGAAAGTCAACAGCATTCAGTCCTCGTTTGCATACCCACACACACCATCTATCTCGGAGGACTTTACACACACAGATGCCCTTGCGCAGGCCCTTGGATACTCGATCGCTGCAGCAGAAATTGCTCAACGAGGCGTGCAGTCTGAAGCCGCGCGCGGAACTCTGATTGACAGGATTTCCCCACAGACAATCACGCATCTCCGGGTATTTTCAGAGAGTGTCTCTTCATACATTGCGATTGGAGGTCTGCGAGGTCAGGGTCCAACCAAGACTATCAATGAGTTTTCTGAGATCCAGCGCCGGCAATTCCGTCAGTTGCTAGTTGGACACCCAAGTATATATGACCCAGATGTGTTGAGCTTCGATCTCAAGGGCATAACACCTCTGCTTTGCCAGGATCCGTTCATTTTCCTCTCTCAATGCGCTGTCGGCATCGTTTCAGCGGCGAATCTCGACATTCACCACATCATGCGGATGTGTTACCTTGCAGAGATTGTTCGGGTGATTTTTGTGTTTGCTCTGGGCAGAAAGAATCATTCGACTGAAGAGATGCCACTGGACTCTGATCTCCTCTTCCCGAATCCTGAACAGTTCATAAACCCAGAAAAGGTTAGCAGCAGCTTTGGATCAACAGAGCAGATGAACAATCTTCTCTTCGTTATCTGCGTCATCTACAACGTGACCAATTTCGGCAACTCGCCTTCCTCGCTCGATATCGACAATATGCCTATCCCTCCACGATTCAAGGATCCAAACTTTCTCTACTTCATACACACCATAGTCTCGACATATGCGCTACCTTTTGTGCGCAAAGCCGCAATCCTAATGCACGTCCGCTACGGTATCGATCTGCCACACGTTTCCACCGAACGCGCAGATGAGCCCGAACTCGCGCGATTATCCACCATCCTCCGTCTGCCCTCACTTGACGAAATCTTTGCCTCATTCACCATGCGCACAAGCGCAGCCCACACTACCCGATCCATTGTCGGTGGCTGGCTACGGCATTTGCTATGGGCTCAAGCAGGCAACAATCCCCTTCGACCTACGATCTCGCTTTCCCACCCCGCAATCTTCGAGCTCGTAGGCCTGCCCAAGAACTACGATACGCTGACCGACGAAGCGATACGCCGCCGCTGCCCAACGACTGGCAAGGAGCTGACAGACCCTGCCTTGTGTCTCTTCTGCGGTGAGATCATGTGCAGCCAAGCTGTATGCTGCATGACGAATAAGAACCGTGGAGGCTGTAATCAGCATTTAGCTAAGTGCGTCATCCCCCTTTCTCCACACTTTCCCTATACAACTCGTTTTCAATATTAAGAAAGGAATCCTTACTGACAATACGCATACAGATGTGGCGGTCAAATCGGCCTCTTCATCCACATCCGCAAATGCATGGTCCTCTTCCTCAACCTCGACCACGGTACCTGGCATGTCGCCCCTTATCTCGACAAGCACGGTGAAGTCGACCCGGCTCTGCGTCGTCACCACCAGCTTTTCCTCAATCAGAAACGGTACGATGCGCTACTTAGGAAGGTCTGGCTCGAGGGCGGTGTGCAGAGCCTTATTGCGAGGAGGTTGGAGGGTGATGTGAATAATGGGGGGTGGGAGAGTTTGTAAGTAGTGGTAATGAGGGGGTTTGGGGTGTATGATTATGAATATGAAAATGAAAACGAGGTCGGTGTTTGGGGGGTGGGGCGATGGAGTTTCTTTGCTACCTTTTTTAATGAATATGTTTTTTATGGTTGAAATTGGGCGTGTTTGAATTGGACTGTGATTGTGATTGTGATTGTGATTTGCTGATATAGTTTTACACTATGGTACACGATGTATCTACGATGTAATTTTGGTGGGTTCGCTGGGTGTGTCGTCGTTCTCGGAGGAGCGGTTTTGCTCGACAGGTTCTTCGGCAGCGACAGTGATCCTTTCCTCGCCGTCGGTGCTTGCTGCTGCGTCTCCCTCTGTAACCGATACCGCCCCATTAGTCTCGTCGGCAGCAGTGCTGGAGGTTTCAGCTGCCTCGGCAGACACGTCATTGTCCTTGTCGCCATCATCCAGTGCTGAATCACTCTCCACTACACCGACGGCATCACCCTGCTTCTCCACCTGAAAATCCTGTCTATTTTCATACGATTCAGCAACCCTCGCAGACCCTCCCTGCTGCGGAATCCTCCTCACAACCCTATCATCCAATCTAGCCTCTTCACTCTTCAATCCCAACCTCTCCGCCACAGTTCTTTTCCATTTTACAATCTTACTTATCTCATCAGCGAACAGCTCCATGCTGTACACCAGCTGTAGCTCTCGCCCAAAGATACCACTTCTCGCCTGATTACTTTCTTTGAGAATGGCGTCGAGCAGTGCAAGGATATCAGCGTCGAACTCGATGGCGATGTTGTCCATTTCGGTGAGTAGCGTGTCGATGGTTGTAAAAGAGGATCGCTGTATCCATGCTGTGTGTATCAGGTGCTTGTAAAGAGTTGTTGTAGCACCGAGGACGTGAGAAGAGCGACCGAGACTCTTGATTGTGGGAAAGATGGACAGGGGAAGTAGTGAGGAGGGAAACTCTGAGCGGAGAGTGACGACGGCGGTTATGAGATGGTGGGGGTAGTTTTGGAACAGGATACGCTGTTCGGGAGAAGGTGGATCGGGTTTAGTGACAGTCCGGGGCCGTGTGGTACCCTTTGTCCGCGCTCTACTGTTGGACTCGGCGGCTGGTGGTCTGCTTTCGCCAGCATTGGTGTTGTCAAGGTCGAGTGCACGCACTTTGGTGAAGACTTCGCGTTCGAGAACTTGCCAGAGCTCGCGGTCGGTGGGTGCATTGCGGATGAGTTTGTCAACTCTTTCTCGTTCTGCCAGGCGCATCTCTCTGAGCTGCGCTGTATCGAAGCCCAAGCCCTTCCTCCTACCACCTCGTGAGTTGTCCAATTCTGTTCCAGTTTGGTTTGTAGGCGAGCCATCCTTCCTTGACTGAGCACCCGCTCTTTGCCGCTGAGCAAGTGTACGTATTGACCGAAGTCGCGATTCGCCTTTCATAGCCTCGTCGAAAATCTGGTCCAGAGATGGCTTCGAGTTCTCTTCGTCATCCTCATAGTACTCGTCCGCTATCTGGTCGAGCTCCACAACATGATCCTTTTCCTTTTGTTGTCGTCCCTCAGTGTTGAACTTTCTGTACAATTTTTCGAACGCTGCACGCTCAGTACTTGTTATGGTTGTCTTTCGTGCAGGTTCGTGGTCGATAGAAGGCGGTAGATTTTCATCCACGAAGGGAATATCATCTCCATTGTCCGGACGTGATCGTGAAGCAATGGTGCGGCGCACAATTGGTCGTGTGGCGGACTGACATCGCTGGATGGTTGTTGTTTGGTACAGGAATGGCAAAAGTGTTTTCAGTGGCGGGACGCGAGAGCGTGATACGGCTCTGACTGTGCGCGAGCATGCAGACATCGACTAGGAAGGACTTGAGACGAATCGCAATGCAACAATTGAGAATAAACAAGAAAGGAAACGCACGCGGCGACAGTGGAATGCGATACCAGTGCGGCGTTGGACCCAATCCCAAAACTTTCGAGATCGCTAGTGGTGGCCAAAGCTCAGCGTACCCGATTGGGCAGTCTTGAAAATCCATCGATGGCTGTCTTAGCAGGTCGGAAATCAAAATATGTGTATTGATTGGCCAGTTCAACATACTGGTTTGGGCAGGGGAGATAAAAGCCGTCGAAGACGGTGATTACTGGAAAATGGAACTAAAAGTAGTAATGATTATTGGCCGAGACCGAACATGCCGCATAGGGCAAGAAAAGGATAGGCATTGAACAATGGGGTCAGTTTACTTAGTAATTGCTATTTAGTAAGTCGACTTAGTAATTCTGATTTACGAATTACTTTATCGTAAAGTCGACACAGGCTTAGTAAAGAATGACTGTCATGCGGTGAGCTTCCTCATCTAGGTATCGAGACCGGGAGAGTAGTCCAAGAACAACCAAACCCCGTCTACTACATCCGACTGCTTGGCACACTGATTTTTGGAAATGATGATAGAATACAATGCATTATAGCAAGACACACCCATGGGTAAAACGTCAGTATAGCATTTCACAGACTCGAGATATGGTTGTTGCTTGTTTGTGTTCGCACAATGTCTCTATATGAACACTACAACGGAGAGGGAAAAGATAAAGATAACAATGTCGAGAAGGGTTACAAAGATGTTTCATTCTGCACAGAACCGACCGTCATCTGGGTTGTTTGCAAACAGCAGTCATTAGTGATTGATTGTTGACAGACAACACTCTCTGAGCTTCTCGCTGAGATGCAAAAGACGATCTTTGAGATGCCTTGATCTTTGAAGACAGCGTGTTGATGTGTGTTACAAAGGACACTGATCTACAAGCAGACATTGTTACCAATACCCATATTGACTCGACAGGTTGCCCAAAGCGCGAAACCAATATGCTCGAGTAAGTACATGTACCGAAAAGTGTGTCATGAGTCGAAGACACGGGGTGCATTATCCGCTATCACGATTAAAAGAAAGAAAACCAATTACATTGCTAAAATTATGCGGAATTCTCCTTTGCACCTTGTCTAGATCACCAATAACAGGACAGAGAAAGGCCGAGATCATAACATGCGCAGATATCCTTGTTCTTAGATAGCCGAATTTTGACACGGTTGATGATATGCGCAATGTGGCGTATTATCTTGTGAAGACTAAGTATCCGTAGCTTCCAAGCACACTTGCAATAGGAGACAATAATGCTAAACGAAAGTTCTCGCCCGTGCCTCTAAGTATTCCGTCTGTATCAGGGATTTCGACACCCTGGGGTATTTGTGGAACTGGTAGTGGGGCACTTGGTCATCCTCGAAGCAACTGGTGTGTGCGTGAAGAAAGGCAATCATTAAGGCCTCAAAGGACCTGATCATACTAATTACTTTTACACTAAACCTGTTTTAGTAACAAGTGCCTTCCCGCTCTCCTACACTGAACCGTGTCTTCCAACAATAGTAACACATCTGGCAATTGATAAAATGCCAGAAAATAGCATTAGACTCGTATCATGCATGCACATGTACTTCGCAAAGTCATATCACCCCAAGACCCTTGGCTCATCCCACTTGTGCTGCGCCTTTCTCTTGTCCCTGAATACCCGGCTTGGGTAACGCGCCGAGGGTTTCTTGGCCCGTAAGGGTTTCTTGGGGCCATGACTCGGTCGACGTCGTTGGAAACGACATTTCGCAACCCCATCGCTGCAAAATGCTGCTGGAATATCATCGATGTCAATGATGGGCCATGGTTGTCCCTCCCGTCGACTTGCGTTTATGGCTCTTTCTGCAAGGGTATTCGTCTGTGAGTCGTGATTACATTATAGCGCTTCGTTGCTGCTCAATATGGCTACATCGGAATTTCTGTATCTGTTGTTAAAGTCCGAATTGGTTTGGGGCAATTCCAGTCCATGCGACACAAGCACAAAACCACAGCAATAGTCCAAAAGTACACTGTTCCAGTTGAAGTGACCATTGGCAGTAGTCCAAGGCTACTCAAACTCGTGCATTAATCGGCATCTCATGAGCGTAAAGTCCTCGACTCCTCATCATCATGACCCAATTCTCTGCCCTCGAGCTCAGCAGCTGGTTGCTCAACCTCCACCGCCGCATCTCTTTTGTATGCGACTGCACTTGGTCCCATCTCATGGAGGTGCTTCGCGTGTACCTCGGACGGCATTGAAGCCGAATACTCTGCGACTTCTGGAGTTCTCCGTGCCTTTCTTCGCTTCTTCAAGATGAAAAATGCAATCAGTCCGCCGATAATTGCAAGCCCTGCGACTCCACCAAGTGTAGCTCCAACGGCCGCGCCTGTGGATATACCCGAGGAATGCGAAGATGGCGCAATGACAGATGGAGTAGGCGACTGGGTGCTGACGATATCACAAAAGTCGATACTGTAGTATACGAAGGAAGAGTTGTAGCAGTCGATGGGCTGAATCACTTCTTGATAGCCTGAACAGATGTTCTCGGTGGTGTCATTTTGGTAGATGGTGACTAAATCGCCTTTGTATCAGTATGCGCGTTTCCCTGTTCGCGATCAATGGCTTCAACTCACCAGTGCAGCCTGGATCCAGGCCTACAACTTGAAAACTGCCGTATGGCCCAGTACGTCGCAGATCGGTACACGTGCCATTGGGATAGCCATTGGGACCTTCGAGACCTCGCAGCGAGTTTTGGCAGTGCTCATCCGTGAAGAGGGCTATTTGACTGGCGGCGAAAACATGGGTAGCGTACAAGACCAGAGACGTGAGGTACTTCATTCTCGAAAGGGTGAGGGAGGGGCTCTCAGGAAGGGCGGTGGTACAATGTCGAGAGCGCGAACGAAACCGGTCCGAGCCGCCGCCGTTAAGACACGATTTGGCGTGTCGGCTCTGGTACCACTTCGTTTGTGTACGACTTGGGGGCTACAGAGGTGCCCAGCATATGCAAGACCACATCCGGTGTAGGCTGGGGGCCTAATTTCTGTTTATCGCTTGGCGCTCAGGGTGTGTGGCTATTTCCACTAATTAACTGTTGCCCGCTAGATTGCATGAGGGTGACCGACCCACCTCGGGCGTCCCACTTTGCGGCTGTGGATTCACTCTGTTTTTTTGCTTCGAGTGACTTTCGGTGGATTAGGCGGAGAGTTTCTTGGATGCATGGGGCCATGGTCAGAATTTATATCTATCGAGGAGCGGGGAGCTCGCTATTGCGGGTGCAGCTGAAGCTGGAGTTGTCAGCTGAAGCGATGAGACATACGCAATAGGCGGTGGGCGAGCTGAAACTGGATGACAGCGCATCTTTGGCATGTGACCGTGCATGCAAACAATGTTGAATTACTTACTCATACTCCAAGTCGAATGGCTGCTGGGTCAAGCATTGATGGCCTGGGGACAGATGGATACTCGTGCATTGTTGAATTCCAGAGGAGATGGAGAGACGGGGGGGAGGGGGAGGAGTGGAGAGTTGTTCGGCAACAGCCATGGGCGGCGGGGATGCGGGGAATACGACGGCACTCGCATTTCAACCTCGCCAGCTCTGACCACTGAGAGCGAGCTTGTGCATACTTATTTTACATACGCTCGCTAACTATGTCATCCAGAGGCCAGCCACGGGTCCTGCTCTTCGGCGCTGGTAGTGTCGGGGCTATCTACTTGTACCTACTGAGCAAAGTAGCCCATACAACAGCCGTCTGTCGCTCTAACTACGATGTTGTCAAGGAACATGGTTTCATTATCAACTCGTCCATTTTCGGCAATGACATCCATTTCAAGCCAAACGTCGTCCGCGATTGTGGCGAAGCGTCATCCCATTCGCCAGAACCCTACGACTACATTGTTGTCTGCAGCAAAGCCATACCGGGTACGGTGCCCAGGCTGATAGGCCCTGCTGTGACGCCTGGGCATACGGCTATTGTCCTGATACAGAACGGAGTAGGCATTGAAGAAGAGTTCATGCAGGCCTACCCAAACAACCCCATCATCAGCACCGTTGTCTATCTTCCCGCAACCCAGAGACCAGCAGGTGTTATCAGACATGGCGAGGTAGAGCAGCTTCAGCTGGGAGCCTATCCATCCTCCTCATCCAACTCTTATGCCAAAGCCTTCGCAGAACTTATAACATCTGCCGGCGGTACTGCAGAGCTCTACGATGACGTTCAAGCCAAGCGCTGGTACAAACTTTTGGTCAACGCTTCCTGGAACCCGATATGCGCCCTCACGTTGAGCAAAGATACCGAGGTTCTGACAGCTTCAAAAGAAGCCAATGATGTGCTGCGGGCCGTTATGCTGGAGATCCGGGACATCGCAGCCGCACATGACCATGACATCACACGAGAGCAGGTCGATATTCAGCTCGGGCGGGCGCAAGCTAGGATCCCAAACAATGCTGGCATTGAACCAAGTATGCTTCAAGATGTGCAGGCTGGCCGGAGGATAGAAGTGGAGGCCATCGTAGGCAATCCAGTAAGGATGGGCAAAGAGAAAGGAGTCACGTGTGTGAGGCTCGAGATGCTCTACGTGCTAGCAAAAGCATTGGATTTGCAGATTGGAAGAAGATGATGTAAGCATTGCTTGTCGCTCTAAGGAACGGGACGCTTTTGACAGCCTGCTGTAAGATCTTATCAAAGAGAATTCAAGTATACTCTTAGTCTCTGGTCCTTCCGAGCCGCTTTGTTCCACGCTTGACTTGATCATATCCTCTCCCAAATATCATTGCCGTTTGAACATCAATGCAGTAGTCGCGTTTCACTGTCAACCAAATGCAGTGTTAGTCCTTAGCCGATTCACTGCTCCACACGCGTGGCGGGCATCATGCCAAGCTTTCTAGTTGTGTTCATTTCACTTTCACTCCCACACAACAATGGAAAAACTGTTGCAGTGTTGACGAACGGTTCGTCGCAGACCTTTGACATTCACTTTGAAGATCTTGCTTTTCATTCTGCCGCCAGGCACCACCTCTCCTTCAACTATAAAGTTTGCTTCAACTATACATAGCAATCTCAACCTACAATACCTCCTCCCACCTCTCTTCTTTTCTCATATAACTACTATCTGAAACCTTTGAAAGGATAAAATCTGAGCCAACTCCACAAGTCACGGAAAAAATGTGGGCTATCATCTCTCAGATTTGCAGCTTCTACACCGACATTATGGACTTCCTGTACTGGGAGGTGTACTATGAGATCTGTGACTTTTTCATAGAGAGTTTAGTTGTCTCAATCATCACTAAACTCAGCTTAATAGGTGTCTTCTTCGCCCTTGGTATCTATCTTCTCAACAAAGTGGACGAATTGGAAAAGGGTCAGTTCAACCGTGGATACCAGCATCACGAAAACTACGATGCTGACAGACAATCAGTTGAAGCCAAAACACCAATCGCCCCTACTTCCCCTCTGGTTTATCCCGTCGCGACACCACTACCACGCCCGGACTCACCTATACCTACAATCTACTCTCCGCCATATGAATTTCCTTTCGAGCACTTCCGTGGGACAGGCGAATCTTTTACACCGTCTCGCCAAAACCTTCACGTTGAACGCCCACGATATATTCCTCCAGTTACCTATAAAGGCAGTACTTTTTTGAAAACTACCGAGAATGTACAGAGGCCAGACGAAGGCATCCCGGCAGTTGCAGAAGATGCTGAACCTCCACATGAGGAGGTTGAGCAAGCTCAACTATTTCCTGACACCCCTTCGCCTCCACCCACAAGCAACAGGTCGACCTCGCTCCCGGAAACGGCGAGTATCCAAACTCCTATCCAAACTCCTCAAACTCCACATCTTCCCGAACCCCCGAGCCCCAGAACCATACGAGTGAACGCCCTGAATCGGGTTGCCCAGGAGGAGCATAAGATTCAGGAGCAGATGGTCATTTTCCTCAACATGATCCCCACTGGTTCGGGATACGAGCTCTCGGCCGCCCTTATACTAGACCTTTTGTGCGAAGCAAAGGAGTATCTGGAGCCACTCTTTCCAGATGGATTGAGTGGTGTTCCCACCGGTTATCTCGTCTGGGGGCAAACAATCATCGATTTCTGGAACGCCCTCTCACCATATGGCTGGGACTTTGTTAACCACCAAGACAGCAGAATGCCTGAGTTCATCAGGAGGTATCTCAATCTTGCGATTTGGTTCGGTTTGGAAGAACGCCTCAGCGAGTTCCTTTTCGTGCCACCGTTTATTCCTAGGCCTGTGTCTGAGTCTGTTCCTATTCCCGAGCCTATACCTGAGCCCATTGTTGAAGATGTTCCTATTACCGAACCTATACCTGAGGCTACACCTGAGCCCCTACCTGAGCCTGTTATGAGTATTACCGAGGCTAGGCCTCAGTTCCAAGAGCAAATGAGAGTGGCTCCAGTCTCCTCCTCCGCCACATCACCACCACCACAGCCAGAACATTCTGCTCCACAGCCAGATTCCGCTCCAGCTACCTACACATATACGATGTCAACGGTCCCGACGAACTTCTCGTACCAGAAACCCAGCCAAAAGTCTGACCCGCTACCAAACCCATCATCCACCTTGCCTGCAGATGATGCAGCACCCGCAATCCCGGTCCAAGAGACTGTGCAACCTCCACAGAAGGAACAGTCTACAACGATAACTAGCTTTTCTCCTCTCAATTTTACGTACATACCATCAAATCCTGTGAACCCCTCCCATCGGAGAAGTAACAGGACATCCAAGCCACCACTCACAAAGCCATCACGACCCTCGCAAGCACGTCAAAAGCAACCTGCCGAGCCACCCAAACCCACTCCAGTCGACCCCAACCTCCTCGACTTCACCGACCCAAAGTGGTCCAACAAACCCACCCCCGAACTCCTCACGCTAACCTGGTCCTCCTTCTCCTTCCCCACCCCCAGCGCCGCAGCCCTAAAACTCTGGTCTCACTCCACCATGGGCCGTCTCTCGCTCCCGGAACCCCGCACAAAAATCCTTACCTCAGACTACATAAAGTCGAACCTCGAAACCATAGCCCTCGAGTTCAAACGCGCCGCTGCCATCCTCAGACTCCAGGCGCTCGACTGCGAAAAGCCGTGTGAGGATGATCTAGGCATGTCGCCGCTGTTCGGGGAAGTCATGTTGTTGATTGTCCAGGCGGCGAATTTCACGGAGCGATGCGATGAGTTGTGTGTTTGGGATGCGCGGGATAATTGGTATCATTCTTGTGTTTTTTTCCGCGATGCCGTGGTTCAGGATGAGAGGGTTTGGGGTGCGCTTTGTAGGTATTATGGACAAGGGAAGTATAAGCCGCTGAAGAAGGCGTGGGAGCAGGGGAGTGTGGAGTGGCTGTTGTTGGATGCAGATTATCCGGATGTTGAGATTTGAGCGGTTTCTTGGTTTATGATGATTGGGCATGCTTTGTTTGAAGGGAGTTACTGTTCAGCGCGTTTTGCTCTTATTGACTTTTCAGTGCTCTTCTTGTTTTGTCACGTTGCTTGGATGATACCCCCCCTTGGTCTTGTGTTTTCATATAGCAGTCTAGAGATCGTTTGATAATCAAAGACGCTTAGCGTTTCTCACATTGTGATATGAAGTTATTTTCACGTGTGGATATGTCAGTGGAACCCCTAGATTGATTCGTTCTTACAAAGTGAAGAAGCCATATCACAGACTGGACAACGCGCACCACACAATGCCGTCAAACACACCAGCAAGTCACCCAACACGTTACACCACAAGCAAAAGCACCAAACCATCAATGTGAAACTTCGATTAAAGACTCACTACCAACCCTACAACTTCTCTAGAAAATTCCAAAAACAAGAATATTGTACTACTCTCAAAAGCTACCCAACAAACACACCAATCAGGCACTATACATTACTAGCGGACTCTAAAAGGCTCCACGCTTAAGCAGCAGCAGAAGGGGCAGGGGCAGTAGGGTTAACGTCAGAGCAGATAAGTGCCTGGCCGAGAATGGGGATCAGGCAGCACTTGGCCTGCTGGCC
Source organism: Bipolaris victoriae FI3 (assembly GCF_000527765.1). Taxonomy (NCBI): domain Eukaryota; kingdom Fungi; phylum Ascomycota; class Dothideomycetes; order Pleosporales; family Pleosporaceae; genus Bipolaris; species Bipolaris victoriae. The sequence continues at coordinate 86,475 of NW_014575306.1, forward strand.
CACTGAAGAGCAGGTATCGATGAACTCATTGACGCCAGCAGGGGTGACGGTAGCTGTGTGAGGCGTTAGTTACTGTGGTTTTTATTTTCAAATGGGAGAGGAAAGGAAGAGGTGGAAACGTACGAGGACTGCAGTCCAAGTCAGCGAGGTCGAGGACGTCAGTTGCGCAGCAGACGGGGTTGCCAGAGGAGCAGAGGCCAACCTGGCGCTCTTCGAGGGGAGCAGCGAAGGCAGCGGTGGCAGCGAAGGCGAGGATGGTGGTGATGGAGAACTGCATTTTGATGGTGGAGAAAAGCTGATATATCTTTGAAGATAAAGAAAGTGTAATTGGTTAGTTGGAAAAGTGAAGGTTGTAGTTTGTTTGCGAATGTGTGGAGTTGGATGTGATGATGTTTTTTTTATCGAGGACTTGCGTGCTCTCTTTATACCTTTCCTTTTGACTACTGGCTGATACGTGTATTCATTTTCCAGGGTCTGTTCCAAGGTACACGCAACTCTTACTTGCGGCGTTCATCGTCATTAGACTTGCCACTTCACGGAAGATGATCGTCATCGGCCAGGGGAGGAACGAGGAACGCACGTCCACAATCAGTCGACGATAAAGGTACCGATCCACCTGTTTACACCTAACTTAGTCGTGGTATGTGTGACCCTAGTAAGGAGTGACGTCGATCTCGAATCATCCCAGCTTCCTCGTTCCCGGTGGATCGTCTTGACTGGATGCTACCGGGTGCGGAGACTCCGTCGGGGCTGTTGATCTTGAAACGTGCCGGTTAAACTGTTCTTTGCATTTAGAGAGTGAAAAGCCACAGAATGTAGATCTATGCCGGACGTTTAGCTGTACACAGTATGGATATGACATTTAACACGGCATTCTTTACACATTAAGCATATTTTGGCTGCGCGCTGGCGCGTAGACTTGCCACAGTGTATGCGTACGCCATGTATGACCGTATTGCCAGCCGTATAGAGGAATTATGGTATTCCCAATGCCCTCTCATAGGACAGCAGGACACCATCTAGATACTGTGGCTATGCCCTTGGTGACGTCGATGGAGCCGAGAATCGGCTAAGTACATGGCCGACAAGGTCGCATAGTACTCATTTCCGGCAACTTGACCAAGTCAAACTTGTACAAAAAGCATTGTTCGAAGCCCATGTTCACGGCAAACACGGCTATATACTTGGTGAATGCATCAATGCGACGTGGGATATGAGATTGTATCGCGATTAACCCCTTTGTGAATCCAAAGATCAAGCATGTGGACGCGAGACCCAGAACTAACCCACATCATACGGTCAAATGAGCGTGAATTTTCTTTCTTTAGCAATTGGTAGATCTTCGGGAGATGATCGTTGACAACGGTGAAAAGTGGCGAAAGTAGTGCTGTCTAGCACTGTCGACACCTCATTGAACCATGCAAGTGGCGGTGATAGGGGTGCATCCAGAACATGACGGGAAACGTGAGCTAGAGGAGCTACGACCCATTGACGAATAAGATCCAAGAGATGGCTTTCAAACAATATGCAGAACAACAGTAAAACCTGGTGGTGATTCGGTAGCCGAGCGGTATAGCAAGGATGAGGTCTTATAGGTACTTGCCAGCGTCACTGAACTTGTGGATGGTGTGAAGCGCCATTACTTTCATGCTGTGTAACCTGGGACTGTATGCCATCAATTGTGAGTGTTGTTTCGCTTCGGATGTCCCAAAATACATTCTAGGATGTGGTCAGCATGAAAAGGGCCGTCTCAGGGGCCGTTGTGCAAAAGGAGGAGGGAACGGAGCGTTGCATGCCCAGCCGGACGTTGCGCCCCACCGGTCTACCCCGCTATCCCCTTTGCAGTCTGACAGCCCTTGCTCCCTTGCACCTCTCTACGTCACGCCTCAATCTTGTTCCTGGATAGCGCAGCAGGATCTCAACAATTTCATCATTATATTCACCTTGGCCAATGGTTGCTGTCAATTGAGCAACTTAACAGCCTTTTTATCCTGGGCGCTTACGCCACAGAAGTAGCCGAGGGCGAGTCATGAGATTCCTCGCGCCGCTGTCTACGCGAGGATAGGATCATACCTTCTGGTGGCGTACAGTCTAAGGAAACTTGGAGCGGACGATCTGGAGGTGGAGGCTTTGCGACGTGGAAACTTGATAGTGCTTGGCCAATTGTGCTCCTGCATCATCGTCAAAGAAGGCTATGCCCAAGCTGTGCTGCACCAAGGGCAAATTGAGAAAGCCTCGTCATCAATAACTACGTATCGTCTATTGCGATCGTCTTCCAACGGATCATTTGGTGGAAGGTGTCGCGTGGGCAAAGAGTCACTGACCATTACGCCCACATCAGCAATAATCCATTGATTTCCGCCATCATCCGATTTGGTTGCTATCGAAAACAGGGATACCTCATGGAATATTGCGGGCGAAACTGAACAGAGTGGGAGGTAGTGTAGATGTGGTCTGACACGACAGCCGTTGGCGAATTATGTAACAAGCACAATGGAGCACTTCCTACCCATCATTACGTTGGGCTTATACATGGAGTATATGAACAAATTCATTCGCAGCAAAACCTTCTGCGCGTATGCTAACTCTAACTTCTGTGTATATTCAGCCATTAAAGTACGGTACTTTCATCATGCTCACAGATCTTCCAGCTTACTTTCCACCGGGAAAACATCGGTGCTACTTCTTTTGACAACGGCGATAGCGTAAATTCCTTGCCCAAGCTCAAAACAGTGAGCGCACTATTGTATGAAGCTATGGACAACAAATGGTAGTCTCAATTCGTGTCGATTACGGTTGATAATGGGATCTAGTCTCCATTAGACGCTCACTGAAAGGGGGCTGGCAAAGACACCGTATAAAGATGCAGTGTGGCCTCTCAAACTTGTTCCTTCCCGATACTCACCTCTTGTCCGAGGGACACTTTCTCGGAAAATATATGAATTTGAAGTATTCTATACAGCGCGCGTAATTCAACTGACCGTGGGTAAGGTTTAACTCGACTAATTCCAGCCCTGACTATACTTGATCGTTAGACGTTCCCTGTAAACACAGGGATTACTTATCAAGGCATCTAAACTTCTGACTCAGATATTTATACTTTCTCCTTATCACAACCACCGATTCTAAGTGTAATCTACAGTCGATGTTTTCAACTCATCTGAGGTGTGCTCCGCAACGCCATATTGCTCCAATCACACGTACTGGATGCATTTTGACTTGGTGATATATCTTACCATGCACATCATGGTACCAATCTATCCATACGAAATAGCTTTTTACAGTCAACACCTCCATTGAGTAGGCTACGGGATATTTGCCTGGTAAGCCGACGAGCTGTGCCAAATGTCGGTTGGTAAGCCAGCGCATCTACTATGGGCATAGCCACATATCAGTCGTCAGAAAATCTATTTGTATAATTATGTGATTGGTCAGTATAGATAACAATATTCTATGTTGAGAAGAGATGGTGGCGACATGGACAGGTTCGAGGCGAGAACGCAAGCAATTTAGCTAGCAGAACTAATGCACAAACCCCAGGTTTCTCCAGAACATATGCAGATACCAACTGATCCCCAGATTGAGCACCGACAGGTTGGGCCGGTGCGGCGAGTTTTCGGCTGCGAATCAGTTTCAGTGCACCAGCCGCACTACACTTCCTGGGGTTGAGTCCGTACAATCTGGGGACTAGTCTACACTACAGTCAATCTATGACTAAGAGCTAATGTTTTCTCCAGATCTTGAGAAAGTGGAGGCTACATATGATCTCTATTAGCATCGTGTATCTGAGATATTGATCCCGCAGGAGGAATATAGTTAGGTAATGATTCCTCAAACACCTTTCCAGTTAGCATGTTTAAAATTTGATCACCTTAGCGAGGCCCTCATAACGGATCTCCTTTTTTCAAATGCTGGAACATTTCGTGATCATTAGTCAGATTCATGGTCGCCAGCTTGTAAGTACATGGCTCAAAGGCAAGAGATTACATCACATGACAAGCTCAATATTGTATCGGAAATGGCCGTGGGATGTTGCATGAAAATTTTGTGCAAGAAAAGAATTCTCATCAGACTTCCAACCCTGATAGTGAGTCAATTCGATTGAAAACATATCTCCTGAAATGTCGCGATGGAGTCAACATCAGGTTCGAATAGAGTAGCATCTGATTCGCGCAACGCCAAGGACATCATCCGACAAAGGCCCGGCCCTCACGCTAAACCCAAAGGCATTCAGCCGCCACCGCATTCCCCGACGTTGACACAGCTAAACTGCAGATTTTTCCAGCTAAGAACCGTCGGGACCTGCGCGGGATACATTTCCGTCGTTAATCCCGTAGATAAGCAACGCACTTGTACGTTCGCGTGCAGGCTAGACGCAAAACAGGAGCCGGAGACCCGCTCGTAGCCGTCTCGAAAATTTCGATCATGCTACCGTCACGGTTCAACCTGCGCGCAAATGCAACCAAGTCGCCCCCCATGTGGACCTAGGATGAAAATTTGGACAGTCGACGGGTTTTCCAGAGCGTGGAGTATGCCGACGGCTAACGAGATGGGTTATTGGAGTGGTCCACGATGACTCCACTGTTGGGGTCGTCAATTTTGATTGAAATATTGTCCATGGTCCTGGCTTCTTTGCGCTTCATCCTGATCGAATACATTGCAACTCTTTCGTTGTTGTCTTTCCATCGTCAAGCCCAAGCGCCGGGTCCACCGCTGACGCATCAACAACATCATGGCATCCGCTGCTGATCAAATAACGCCCAAGATGGACCAGCGGTCGGAGAAGTCACTTTCTCACTCAGGAAGCGATGTCGAGAAGCAGGCTGCCCCGCCCAAGGAGGAGTTGCAGCGCAAGCTATCCTCCCGACACTTGCAGTTCGTCGCTATCGGTGGAACAGTAGGAACTGGTGTCTTCATCGCCAGTGGAGGCTCAATTGCAACTGCTGGCCCTGCTGGAGCACTCTTGGCCTATGTCTTCGTCGGTACCCTGGTCTACTCCGTCATGCTCAGCTTGGCTGAGATGGCTACCTACCTACCCATCTCCGGTGCATTCACTCAGTACGCTGCTCGATTTGTTGATCCCTCGCTCGGTTTCTCCATGGGATGGATCTACTGGTTTTCTTGGTCAATCACCTATGCGCTCGAGCTCACAGCTGCTGGCCTCATCATCCAATGGTGGAACTCTGACCTCAGCATCGGCATTTTCATCACGATCTTCTGGGTTCCAATCACTGCTGTGAATTTCTTGCCAGTCGACATCTTCGGAGAGTTCGAGTTTTGGTTTGCCCTGATCAAAGTCGTCGCCCTTGTTGGATTCTGGATTTACGCCATCTGCATGAACGCTGGTGTTGGCGCCCAAGGCTACATTGGCTTCAAGTACTGGAACTCACCTGGCGCTTTCGCCCCGTACATTGCTGAGGGTCCTGTCGCGAAGTTTGTTGGTTTCTGGGCTGTTCTTATCCAAGCTGGTTTTGCCTACCAAGGTACCGAGCTCTGCGCCATCGGTGCGGGCGAGTCAGCCAACCCACGTGTGACCATGCCCAAGGCCATCCGCAAGACTTTCTGGAGCATCTTCATCCTCTTCGTCTTCACCATCTTCTTTGTCGGTATCTTGATCCCCTACGACAATGAATCCCTCCAAATCGGCGACACCAACGCTGGATCCTCGCCAATGGTCATCGCCTTCCAACTCGCTGGTGTATCCGCTCTTCCCGACATCTTCAATGCCGTTTTGCTCACTGTCGTTCTTTCCGCCGCCAGCTCTAACGTTTACTCTGGAAGCCGTATTCTCGTTGGCCTTGCAGAGGAAAAGTGTGCTCCCGCATTCCTCAAGACTGCCAGCAAGCGTGGAGTTCCATACTGGGCAACCTCCGTAACCGCCGCCATGGGTCTGCTAGCCTACATGAACCTCAGCTCCAACGGCGAGCAAGCCTTCAACTGGCTCTTGAACATTGTCTCCGTCGCTGGTTTTATTGCCTGGACATGTGTCTTGATCTGCCACCTTGCCTTCATGCGTGCGCTCAAGGCTCAGAACATCGACCGCGACACCCTTCCATTCAAGTCTTGGGGAGGTCGCCCTCTCGCCCTCTACGGTGTTACCTTTTGTGCCATCATAACCATCACCCAAGGTTTCACCGCATTCGTTCCCTGGAGTACCGAGGATTTCTTCATCGCATACATCAGTTTAATCCTCTTCGCTGTCCTCTACACTGGACACAAGCTCGTTACCCGAAGTAAATTCATCAACCCCGCGGAGGCCGACATCCACACTGGAAAGTTTGAGGATGAGATCTCCGAGACCTGGGAAGAGTCCTCTGCCAGTGGATGGAAGAAGATTATGAACAAGTTTCTTTGATTTTTCAGATGTCTCTGTATAATCTAAATGTTGGGCTTGAGTAACAAAAAGTGCTTTTTGGGAGCGTTTATCGAGGACCGCATGGCGCAGCGTTAGGTGGCGTACGATTGCATTGCATGGCGTCTATTATTCTTTTTCCTAACTTCGTTGAACCGATACCAATGTTGATGTTTTGAAAGTCTTCACAACACGTTCTTTATCTCGCCTGACTCATGTGCCTACAAGAGTGAAAAGTTACTATTGTTGTATCATACTAAGCATTGAACTTACAAAGCACTTTATAATCTCAGGAGAAAGACATTCGATAGCAAACAGGGGATCATGTCACAAAAGCCTGATGGTACATCACGACTTTGAAGCGCCACCTCCTGCCTCAGCCTCCTTCCCGTTTCGCCAGTTGAACAGCCACCACAGCACAGCTATGCACCGCCACACGATGAGGCTCAGCCGTCTCGGTACCGAAAAATCTCTTCACAAACACCAGGTTGGCTTGGGATGAGCGAAGCACAATCACTGCACAACCTGCCGCCCATGGCAAGAAACTCATGGCTTCAACGTAACGTGAATTACACAACGGGATCACTGACATCCCTCTCGCCATGAAGCAGCACGATCGCAGAAACGAAATACATTACACCGCTTTTATCGTGCATAGCTACTAAGAACAATCCACCAAAACACTGGGGGTATCATTGAAAAACATTCATCATCGACCACCCACCTATTCATCTACAATGATATCAAAAGCAAAAGAACCACACACCCGTTCCGCATAAAACAATCAAATCCTTCGATCCCACGCCCCCCCCCTCCCCCCTTTCCCCTTCCCAAAAACTGTCATCCACCCCAGCCTCCTTCATTTCCATCCCCAACTCACCCCCACAGCCGCACAACCTCGAGCACACCGAACCCCACAATGCCGACTTGTATTGCGCCCATCGATGGCACAAAGTTCATCATAGCGGCGCTCTCGGTGTCGGTATCGTTGTCAGAGCTCGCAAATCCTCCTTTGGGCTTCTTAGCCTTTTTGCTCTTCTTGCTCTTTTTCTTCTTGTTGTTGCTGCTGCTGCGGGCGGCGAGGTGCGAGTGCGCGTCGGTGTAGGCGTGGGCGGCGCGGGCGGTGAGTGCTTCGTTGCATTGTTCGATTGATGCGCCGGTGAAGGGGGAGGAGGGGGTTGCTGTTGCGAGAGTGGCGAGGAAGAGGGTTGGTAGTATGAATTTCATCTTTGATAAGATGTGGGTTTTTGTTGTTGTTGTTGTTGTTGTTGTTGGTTTTTGACAGAGAAAGATTGAGGTGTAGGAGCGTTGTACACACACGGGTGCGTGTCTTTATTAATGGTAAGAAGGATTTTTGACTAAATGGCTTGGTATGAATGCCGTTGGTGGCTTCGATAGGGACGGACTGGTTGGTTGGCGGGAAGAAATACTGAGTCGCACAATATTATATAGTCCTACCCATCCCACGATGCAAATTGCACGGCTCTTTTACCCAAGTTGAGCTGTACACATCCTTTACAACACAGCCCTTCTACACTGCCTGATACGTCGTGATTGCCGTTGAACAGCACAGCCTGCTTAAGGCCTGCCACGACACACATGATATTATACCGGCGGTCTGTAACTTGACAGGATTCAGACCAATCAGAGATAAGGTGAGCCATCACTGCAAGCCATGGAATTTAGGCTTACAGCTTGGCTTCCTTAGCGTGTCAGCTGAATAGGTTAACGATCCTACGTCGGAGTGTTAAAAACATGTTTTGCCAAGCTTCTAGACTAGCAGTTCAGCTGAGAACTCATAGTTGCATTTCCTGTAAATGCTTAGTGCATCATCAATGAACCTTGCTGGGGAACGACTTGTGTGGGCCGAACGCACGACCAATCCTCAGTGTGAAGCAGGATTGCCGAGATTGGAACTGTCGCGGACTGGATGATGGACGGCAATGTTGTTCGCATTTACGAAATACTATCCGCGTCCAGCTACAAAGAGGTTGCTTTCTAAAGATTGGTGAAACTTTTAACCAGACGGTGTAAGGTGCCCAGTTGTGCCCTTCTGCATAATGAACGAGCCATGTTTTATTGCTGAGCACGGCCCTTACGAACGCGACGACCCATACGATACTGTGACCTTTTGCTTATCATCTGCATCCATTGGCACTCTGTCTCCGGAGGGGGGTATACTGGAGAGGCGGATTTGCCGAGTTCGGGCTCGCGATGATGGAGAAGTGATACCTCGCATTGCTGCAGGGAAGAGTTGTCGCGCCAAGGGTCGGATAGCTGGAATGCTGACCGATATGATTCCAAGACTGCATTCACTCACGCTCATTATGAGACATGGCACGCTCTTATCTGCAGACCTCAGTCAGCCACTTCTCTCTCGCTGTCAGTCTGACCAACTGTTTCTTGATCTGTGCTGACGTGGATCTTTCAAATGAAGACATCGAGAAACATCGTTGGTGCTTTGGCAAACGCCATAATGATATGCGTAATGAAAAAGGCCTTCTTACAAGTGATGTCCAGAGCATGCAGACTGTGCAGAAAGCAAATGCGAATAATTCCTACTATGCAGGCACTAATCATACTCAGCACATGTTGAATTTGGGATCGTGGGACTGCATACCTTGCACCTCCTCCTAATAGCATACAAAGGATGATGCGTTGCTTTCGCGACATGTCCAATCTCCAAAAGTAAGGCAAAGGAAGTACACAAAGGGCAATATCGGTGATTATGTTCACCGCCGAACTCGCGTACAAATAGGCGACATAGTCGATACACTTGCGTTCGACCATAAATTCCCAAGCTCCATAGTATGGGAGACATTGAAAAAAGGTAACGAAGACACCTACGCACAGAAGAGTCAGCAGTGATAGGTTAGGGTGGTGATTAATGCGCTTTACCTGTAATCCACAAGCCAACAACGGGAAACATTGTCACGTACATCCACGTGTGGAATTTTTGGTCCGGGACAAAACGAAAATAGGAGGATATGATGGCGAGTTTTGTCAACGCGATTGCACAGGCGTATAATATCTGGCAAACGTAAAGATCCTGCTCCTTATTAGTGTCATCGAGTCACATGGATACTCTCTTTACGAAGTACTCTGCTGAAGGAGAAAGGTTCACATACCAAGATAATACTCTTCAACTTCTCGAGGACGTCTAGTAGAGGAAGGACCCAAATATGTTGACCAAGCCCGTGAATGGTGCCTGCTGCGGTGTTACTAACTATCATTCTGCTCCAAAGGGACCCACCCCACTTACCCACGATGCATGCCACTGCCAGAGCTACCGTAAATAACGCAGCAAATATGATGAGGACTAGATTGCATTAGCGAACTAACTAAAGCATTATCGTGTACGTACCATCATCAAAGAATATTTTGTGGACGTATTTGAGTCGTGCAACTATGCGTAGAGCAACAGTTAAGAGTACAAGGACAATGATCATGGTACATGATATCTTGACAAAGGGAACGTTGGAGGAATGGTCCGCGAAATTGAACTGGCTGATGTCGAACTGGTAATTACCAAAGAGGGAAGTGCCATTACTGAGCGGACTTGACATTGTGTGAGGGCTCTGAACTGTCTCTGGTCGAAAATGTAGGTAGAGTCAAGGTGGATCCTACACTGATATCAGTGTGCCTACAAATAGACCAGGCCAGGGCAGGCTCAGGGGAGCGTTTGGCATAAAGGTACAGAGGTGGGTTATCTTGGGTCAGTGCGTACGTAGTGGACGTCACATCTAGCTGGATTCCTAGGTCGTTCGCCTATCACCAATAGCGGCATTCAGGGTTTAGTGTCCTCGATGTTCTACCAAAATGATCGACGACGAAAACAATGACTCGCATGTACGACCAATTGTGTGATGGCGGAGGTGACAAGAGAATAGCCTCTGCAAGTTTCGAATGTGGGTATACGTCTGGTCCGGACGGCTAGATATATGCAAGCGCGGCATGGGAAAGTTAATTATCCCCAGATTCCCCTGAGATGACCGACCCAGCAGTAGACTCATAATCTAGAAGCCCACAAGCCCGTCTGTTGGGCGAGTGATGGCTGGGTTGCACAAATGAGGTTTCGCAAAGCTGCATCCGTCCAACCTTCGGTGCTCAACAGCATCTATATTAAGATGTTGCAGGACAACGGCACCAGGCATCAAATGAATTGCTTAGCGAACTGGTTGCCGTTTTCGCAACCTGCTCAACACCAGGTCATCTTGCTTGGCAACAGAAAGTCTTTCCAGAGCATGTTCATCTGTTTTGTTTGTGCAGAGTGGCAGCCGCACCAGCTTTCACAGAAACACGGAGACACGGCTGCAGGAGTAAGAGGCGCTTGTGGGCACCGGCTTATTGTTTCTTTTGTTAGTGCAAGTGATAGTTTCCGGTACGCCAGAGTTTGTCCATGTCGACGGTTCGTCGGAAACAACGGCGACTGGCGACTGACGCCTGCAAGGCTAGCCGTGCATCTCAACGATGATTGAAACAAGAGAGCGACGGCGTTGGCGGACAGAGCGAAGTGAGATGTGAGGTGTGTGTGGGGGTGTATTTGTGTGGCTGGAGAAGGCCTCAGGACGAAAGCGGGAGAGTCAGCTTCCCATCGCCTTCCGATCCCAGATTCGGGGCAAGCGTCCCGCCGAGCCGGCCTCTTCCATCTGTCAAATACCAACTGGTGCTCCGCGCTGAACACATACAAATCCTCCCAACTAAGTACTACACTACATGCAAGCACCACATACTAATTGCCCGGTATGTGTATCGGCATCTTCCAGGTCTAAGTAAAGTAAAGTCGATCTTCACAACTTCGGTCGCGACACATCACGCGGAGTTCCTATTCACTCGAGCACAACTCCAACACACGTACATGCTTTGGCGCCTCCAATTGCCGTGAAGCTGACACGCGCCTCTTGGTACAAGTATTACTTGACAAACGTTGATCTGGACGTCATGGTCGATCCGCCTTCTCCGCAAGCAGACCAAGAGCGAGCGAAAATAGCGCCGAGCCGTTGTCTGTCACGATACTCGCACTCGCAAACGGCAGAGGATCATCGCGGGCTTATCTGTCCTATCGCTGGCAACTTACGTAGTAATAGCAGCAGTCTGATCCCGACAACTCAAATGTGAACATCATCGCCCCCTATGCTCTATCTCTGACGACTGGTTACTCGCTGCTGGTTGCTGCCCATTCTTGGCTTCCCTACCATCTCGCCGCGAAGCCCCGGCCGCCGCGTAACCCCTCAGTACTATCCCAGGCTCTTGAGCTACCCATTCGGAGCCACTCCGGTATGGTTCCGCATTCTCACAGGTACTCTTGCTGAGCACTCGGGCGCCAAGATGGAGTGATTCGAGATCTTGCTGAGGAGAAGGTGGCTATGTCCATAACAAGACACGCTACAAGTGCCGGATCCAATTGAGCGATGAGCGCCACGCCGATGCCTATGCTTGCGCACCAGGATTACTGGGTACACTTCACCAGGCTGTACACCGCGCCCTGGACAATTCCGCCGTGAGTGTTCAGAAGTGGGGTAACTCCAAGGTAATCTTGCTTTTTTAGACAGGTCGATAAAGGTCGGGGCTCCCTTGACTACTAATCTTGATGCAAACAGCAAGATCGTCACATGACGGCACGTAGCAATCTTTTACATTGATATACAATCTATCTGCAGGATTAGCTTGTCCTCAACGCTTTCCCCATCTCACAACCATAATCTCTGCCGCCATGGCCAATTTCGCGCACCGTGTTTCGTATGTTGTGAGAGACAAGGACGATGATGACGACCCGAAGCCAGGACCACCGCCACCCAAAGAAACAAACTCTGCTCAAGCCGCCTCTGGCGCTCTTCCCACCGCGACCGAATCCTTGGCCAGTACTGCTCCATCATCGACATCCACAACATTGCCAACGCCACCAAGACCAGGAACATCAGAAACTTCAGGAACCTCAGGAACATCGGGATACTCAGAAGGATCGGGGTCATCAGGGGATAGTTTCGGCCCGGCAGAAAGTGCAGGAATCGGTGTCGGAGTCGCCCTTGCACTACTTGTCCTAGCCCTAGGAGCATGGTTCTTTATACGCCGCAGACGAAAGCGTAGAATGAGCAAAGCCTCGCTCGGCTCATCGACACCTGACACTGAAGCCGGCCTCGCAAACAAAGAATATGGCACACCCAGCATAAAAGAGATGGAAGCCGGAAGACGAGCGTCTGAGCTGGCTGCTCACATGGCCCCAGTCGAAGTTCCAGGCGACCCAGAGTTTGTGGCCGAGCTAGAAGGCTCAGATGCTGCTATCGGGGCGGTCAAAGAGAAGCAAGATCGCGAGCGTCTCTTTGCTGATGCGCCGCTGGATGAACCGGGTGACCGTGATGAGTTTGGGTTCAGCAGAAATAACAGTAGGAGGAGCGATGTCAAGAGCGGCATCGACTTCAAAGGCTCCGACGTCAAGAAATTTGACTCCTAGCGAGGAAGGGGGGGCGCAACCGCCACTGAATTTTCCCCCATAATCCGTACGTAGATTGCGAACGGCTTACGAATATACATGTAACGAATTTCTCTTGTTTCCCTCCAGCTTTCTAGGTTCCCCTCCAGCTTTCTACTTTTTCCAAGTCCAGAAGAGAGGGTGGTGGAGAGCAAAACCGGATTGGAAACGGGCGTTTCTTTTCTGGATAATCTTTCTACTAGCTCAACATACGTTACATGCGTCGTATTTACTTTGCATGATTGAGAGATGGTTTTGTCTGTCTCGGCCTTCATGGGGGAGCACGCTTCAAGGCACCTGGCCGGCTGGAAAGTGGGCGGTTACAGGCGGCGATATCGGCGAGGCACCTCGCGAAGAGAGATCCCACGACGAGCGCAGCAACGGAGACACATCGCCGCGAGTGGTGCCTGGCGGCGATACCATCAACAGTGGTACACTCCACCGCGTCAATTCGTTATTCGGCTGTGCGGGGTCGGCTTCGGATACCGTGTTCCAGTCTTTCCACTGCTTCAGTCGTTGCACGTACAGCTCTTCTGCTTCTTCTGGCGCATTCTGGGGTTTTCCAATTCCATCTACCTCTTGCGGACGAGTATCGCCATGGAGCTCGGGTGTTTGTCCTGCGTCGAGCTCATAGATAATATGAGCGTCGACTTCGACGGGTGGTAGTGGAGGTGGTAACGTTGCTGCAGACAGGACGGGTGGGGGCGCATGCGGCCACCAAGTCTTCTCTTGTTGCGTTTCGACACCTCCTGCTTCTGGTATCTGATGCTGCAATCCCTGGGCAAGAATGCGGTTCCGTCGTCTGATGGCCAGGAAAGCGAGGATGGCGATGAGGACGACTGATACAGAGCACGCTACGCCAATGGCAATGCCGCGCTTGATGCCAGGAAGCGCTGATTCGCCTTCCTCAAGCTGTTCCGCTCTAATTGACCGCGATTGCGTAGATTGTAGCGTATGCGATAGGACTGGGAGCGTGACCATTGTTCAGAGAATGTTTGATTCGATAATTTTGTAACAACAGTAGAACAGGATCAGATGCGACAAGCTAGAAGGAATATGATATGCATCTTTTGTTCAAGGCAGCTAGCTAATCGAAAGACTTGCCGTAACAACATTGGGCAGGTGGCTGCGGCGCAGCTGTGTGAATCTGGACAATATGCTGCAATCACGGCCCTTGTCGCCCGAACCATGCGGGAGGTGGGCTCTGGCGGTTACAGCAGAGATGGAGGGGGCGGAAATGCGTTCCTCTGAGCCAACCAAGTGTCCCCACACGAGGCAGTGCTGCATGCTTGACACCCCAAATTCAGCCTGCGCGACGGCGTTGCGACAATCTCCAGGTGGTTGGGGAGTCAAAGAAACCATCGTGGTGCAAAGAGGTGAAAGGCCGAAATACCATGGAAGGGGCGAGGCGGTGCAGTGGCTACGGCATTGTCATGTTGCGATGCAAATAGAATCATAGTATCCCCAGATCATGACCAGGGGCATCTTGTATCGACCCCATATTAACATTGCCGCATATCTCGGGTTAGGCGTTCTTCACCCACACATCCCGAATTTGACATCATGTTCCCGTCGTTTGGGGAGCCGCTGGACCCACAGTCATTTAATTTTCCGTGCTTTCTTGACTATTAGCCTGTGGCGGGCCTGCAATGTGTATCAGCCTCGCTGTTCGCCTAGTACATCCAAACCAAGGTCTAGTCCGCAGTGTGGAGCAATCGTTGTGTTATCCACCCGTCACCTACATGCACAAACTATCGGATAAAGCTCACCGCAAGCTTTAGCGACAATGCGTCGTCGGTAGTTTGGAATATGCTTAATGCTGTCATGTCGCGCCTGTATAAAGTGAGCACAGTCTCTTTTAGAAAGGTTGTAGTGACAGGCGGTCAATGGGATTCGACTTAGAGTTCGCTTGAACATATTGAAAAAGGATGTTGCATCGATACAGTTGCTGTATGGTTTTCGTTGTTATCTAGTCGTCTCACAGCAGCACATCAATAACCTTTCCCTTGGTGTACCGCTTCTCCACCGCCATACCACAGAGTGCCCGTGCCACAGTGCAGTCCCTTCTCCTGTCCCAAATTGAACTCTCCTCCGTCAGGAATCTTCCCGTTGTTATGCTCCGGCCAAAACTCCTTCTGGAGCCAGCCATTAATCTCTTCAATCTTACTGATTAGAGCCTTGATCTTTTCCGGATCGGAGACGCCTTGTTCGTTTTCAAAGTCCTTGGAATAGATGAATCGGCCAATGGTGAGATGGCTTGAGGGCACGACATAGCGAGAATCCACATTCAAGCCCGCATCACGACATAGAGAAAACATATCTCGGCGGAGGTGGTGATAGGTGAACTTGTCGTCCTCTAGGGTGCGGCCGTCATGTAGTCCTTCTCCGGCCGCCGGTACGAAGCTCAGAGCCAGCGCTGAAGCATCATAGCCAATCAAAGGCTTGATGAGACGCGCGCGGTGATCATACGTGTAGTCGGTCATGGCTGGGATCTTGTCCCGTACACTATCAACTAGCTTTTGGATCTCTGGGGCAGTCTTCGAGTGCGTCACTTCCAAAGCCGTGATATGGAGGTTGTCCCGCGGCATAAGCCAAAGGTCTTAGTACGTCAGCCTGTCTATCCTCGCTATTTAGCGGTTGTTACTTACTAGGTGCGACGGTGCGTAGCTCTTGCTGCACTCGATGTATCAAGTCTTTGACTTTGTGCGTTGGCCGCCCCCAGAAAACGAAGCAGTTACGCGGATCCTCGAACCCAGGTTCAATGGTGGGATCGCACTTTCGCAAAAGAATCTGATCTATGGTGACACCCGGAAAATCTTCTTGAAGCATCTTGGCTTTTTGCTGAGAGTTTCTCGTGGTGCGGTGTAGCTGGTACTTTTCTTGGATCCTTGCCTACGATGGCTGCTCAGCATGCTAATGATCCAGCGTGGGGATCCTCTTACCGGATCGTCTTCACAGGCTGCAATCAATGCATCGTATGGATTGCTGAAAGCTGAAGTCGAGATACCGCTAAGGTCCTCGAATGTGTTGGCCTGGTTGGACATGATGGTTCTCTCGATAATGTATTTGGGAAGCGGCGGCGGTATGTAGTGGATCAATTGCAATCGGCAGCCTTTGTACTTGTACTTGTACCTGCTTAACTCTGGCCACGTAAGATACGAGGTGTACAGTCTGAAGGGCGTGGAAAAAGGAACAAGCTAAGCAGGCTGCAGGTACTACTTGACTCGCCCATTGCCGTACCAATACCCTCCCCACCTAGGCAACCTATCCGCGTCTTGAGGCTATGCCTACTTCAAACAGCCTGCTGCATGTTCTCGCTCTGGACTTGCTGGCTGAGTAACAGACAATAATTCCAGTTCTATCACTGACCCACAATGGGTTTGAGTACATGAGTACGTACTTGTGTTATGACTCGGTGATGCGGGGCAGTGACATGGCCCATCTCACCCACGTGCTTTCGCTCTCCAACCGCGAACGCGTCGACGCATACGTAACGCGTACCGAACACTTCATTACCCTTTTTTTCCTTTTGTCTCTCGACCTATCTTCACTAGGCGTACCAATTTACTTAGCAGCGCGTTTTCTGACTATTATGATATCTAATATGTACATTATGGCTCTCGAGAAGAAAGGATACGGTGAAACACCAATCAAGCATATATTTTCCGCAGAAATCAAATGTTCAAACAATGTTTTATTAAGCAGAACTTCTAGCATAAGTTCTTGGTCAGGAATTCAAGAGATTTCACGACCATATCCAGCAATCGGCGGCGTGCATTGAACAGTATTGAGCTTCTTTTGCTCCAAGGCATGCCTCTTACCAAACTCATATTCGCCGATGAAACTCAGAAAGACGCGTAATTCAGCGGGAAATTATATTTCTATTGCTGTCATTGTATCATTTGTAAATGCGACTCTGATTACTGGCTCCAGAGCTTTTCAATTGTGGTCTTTGTCTATTCATTATAAGCGGCCATAGATATATCAAAGACTGGATCTGGATACGATGAAGCAAGAGATGAAGCTAAGTGTCCGAAATTTCAATCAAATAAGCAAACACATACCAGTGGTGTTGTAGTGCAAGAATTTCCAGTATGTGGACATTCTGCTTTGCATATCTCGTGTCGGTAATGCGAAGCACGTGTAAAAAGAGGCAGTGACGAGCATCTACCGAAATCCACCACTGCATAACTTCAATAGTAGACGGCGGTGCGAAATATCCATGCGAATTGAACTTGAGGTTCTTCCGGACATTCTTGCATCCACTTATGATGTGCAAGCGGTAGATCCAACTTTAAGCTCGTATCTACGTAGATCTAGCATGTAAAGCTCAGGACACCTCGCAGCTAAGTATGGTAAATTAATGTAAGCTTTCTCAGTCAACATCTCACAAGCAAGGGCTGCATTTGAGGATGTTCACAGGCGCTCATATTCCTAGACATTCTTGTGCATTCCACAGTGATTGTTCAAATATGCTCGGATCATTCTTGGGCTCTGGAACGAACTAGATCATCGCTAACATGCTTATTTTGACAATCAATACATCTTGAAAGTATACAGACGAATGCCCTTGAGCACTCCGTGATACAAGGTCGACTTGTAACGTGACCCAGCAGGGTGCGGCTACTGCACACGAGGACCGTGAAGTAGCCGTGATTTTGAGCGCGCAACCAAACAGCCTTCTTCGATATTTCATTGAGGATCATCAGCTGACGGGCCGATAACACGCATTCACGTGGCTCTCAATGTCATGCCTCTTGTTCACCGTGCTCAAGGAAGGCTTCGTGACCCAAAAGGAGATGCAAAGACCGCATGGAGACTTGTCGGGGATCACAACGACTCACCTTCCCGAGATTTTGCAGCAATCAACTTGAACAATAATGCAAGTGATGCAACAGTATCACCGTCGTCCCGACCTACTTGGACGGCACCCAATTGAATTCCTCGAAGCGGATGATCCATCAGGAGCTTAGAAAGAGGATGGCCGTTAAAAAAACAGGAGAGAGAACTGTTATGGAACTAGACTGGATAGTTGAGGCTCGAGACAAGTTGGAACAAGGTGTTCGCCGAGGTGTGCCAGCCGATCTTCCATCGTTTGTCAAGACTGTCACGATCGCATGGCTCATTCGAAGCGAGTTCGACAGGAACGTATTTGAAGCCTAACTTGACAGCAACCAGCTCTCAATAAATGAATATCGCTAGTCTGATGAACGAAATTCCGCCCCTAATCGTATGTCCGCCCCATATCGCGCGCGGATGGCAATTCCAACTGGAAAAGTTATTGTCTGCTCACGAGTCCAAATTATACAAGTTTCTCGTTTTAGATGAATACGCCTAGTTACAAGCTCCAAATGTCCACAATGTGCTGCCAAGTAGATTTACTATCGTTTCCCGGAAACTTTTTACACAGAAGTACATATACAAATTGGCTCATGTTTTTCGTCTTGCTTGAGTCAGCCATCACTAGCTGTCGCAGCATCAACGCTTCTGTCCACTGGGCCACTCATGAGATACCTAGTCAAATTCTTGTACACAAGACACATGCTTACGTAGAGTTTCAAAGACTCACAAAAGAAGGCGTTTTGGAATCAGCATTGCTATTCAGGAATAAATGTAACATACGAAGCCTTGAACCCCTGTTCAGAAAAAGGACATGACAGCTAAGCAGTACGTAGGCTAAGCTAAAGGTGCTGATGTCTAAATTTAAGGACTTGATGCTTAGTGAAAAGGGACGGCTCACGAGAATCGTGAACAAACTGGGGGTTGGGGTTTTCCATGGGGATGTGGCATCGACAGTGACACTTTGAGGGACTGAGGCCGTTTCGGCGTCCGGCAGTCCTTTTTTCTTCTATGTATAGTAAATGGATGTTCGCATGAAAAGGCTTTAAGCATTATTTACCATGATAGCTCCTAATTATTAACCGTCTTCCACAATTCACAGTTAACATAATCGACTTGTTTTCCTGGGTGTCTTTCCTTCTTGGTATGGTCACTACTTCTTGTCCTTTCGGGGCCTACATCTCTCTTCTTTCTCTCTTTTGCGGAAAAGACAACCAAGGTACAAGATCACACTATGGAACAGCTCTTTTTTCTTCGAATAGTACAAACGTTGGTCGCGAAGTGAATTTATTTTGAATAAACTTTGGTCTTTCGCAAATGGTATGAAGGGAGAAAAAAGAGTAAATTCCATCTGTTTCGCCAAACGCCTCGCCATATGCAACATCCCGTGTCGATTTCCTCACACCTTTTCGTGACTGGTTTTTAAATGACCCATCGGTAACTAGCATAACGACCTGCTGTCTCGGACTTTCGGATAATCTTGACAACAGCACCTCTCCTAAGGCCCAAGTACTTTGCAACCGGGTCCGTCGACTGAATTCTGGGTAGCTGAGTCTGCTTCAAACGGTATCGCTGTAGCAGCTGTTGCTTCTCTTGATCGCTCAACAGCACGTGCTTGGGTACAAGCTCGTGCTTTGTGATGTTGACCAGCAGGTCCTGCTCGACAAAGACCTCTACGCCGCCCTTGGGACCGTCGGTGATGCTCGTGGCGCCGCGGAGAAGTCGAATAGCCATACCGGTCATGGCCTTGACGGTGACCATGATTCCGGAGTGGAAGGAGCCGTTGACCAGATGTGCCATGTACTCGCGCAGCTGCTTCATGCCCACGTTCTCGTCGGCATTGAACTCGACCCAGATGGTACCGATGTTGGGGGTGGGGTTGGGGTTCTTTTTTGTCGGGGCGTCAGTGTACTTTGCCAGCATTTCCTCGGAGGGCTGGCAGGAAAAGTTGAGGCGCGAGCGGCTGCGAGTGGGTTAGTGCTGGCTAGAAGTGAGGGTGCTGTGTAGTGCCTACTCGGGCTCGCCGTCTTCGCGCGCATATCTCCGTGAGAATTCCTCGAGCGACATGTTCATGTCATCCTCAACCACCATGTAGCCCTTGAATCGAGTCAGCGCGCAGTCTGGCATTGCTCACGGCGCAACCTACCCGGTCGTTCATCATCTCCTTGGTGGTGCGCCAGACCCTCCAGAGGCGGATCAAGCTTGGGTTATACCTTTCGCCGTCCATGTTTGCAGTCTCTGGGATCGGAAGAGGGTTTCGGATACGGATGTGGTGGGGAACGTCGGCGCGAGCGTGGTCAAGGTTGTGTCGCGTCAAAGAAATCTCCAGAAGTTCCAAAGGTTCAGACTTGGCGTGCATGTGCGCTAGCAGCCCTAGCGCCGCTCTTGGGCTAACCCCACCAAGTGCGGCCATCTCGAGCACGAAAGCATGGCCTCGTCAAACGAAATCCCCAACCTCAAGACGCTTCTCGGCCAACGTCGCGGGGGGCCATCAAGAGGAAGAGGATCTGGAAGAGGCGAACTGGGGCGTTCTAGCGAAGAGCGAGCACAGATCCTGGACAATGCCGTCAAGGGTACCGACCAAGATGCTGCGGGGAGCAGGGTGAGCTGTGTAGAGCTGGGATATCTCCACGACCCATATGCCAAACTGTTCGCAACACAGCCGGCTACCAGAAAGCTGCCACTGCTAAACAGAGGAACCTACGTGCGCACATCGGCCATCGACCTTCTAGTCGCCAAATTCCTCGACACCAACCCTTCTGCGCCAAAGCAGATTGTTTCGCTCGGTGCTGGCACTGACACACGCTTCTTTCGTCTCCTCGACCGCTATCCGCAAGTGCGACTGATATACCACGAAATCGACTTTCCTACAAACACATCGTCAAAGATTTCTGCCATACAAAGGCAACCACTGCTTCACAAGAAGCTACTGCATATGCCCTCCAACTCGGACTCGTACCATTCAGATAACTACAACATCCATGCCCTTGACTTACGCTGTCTGGCCAATCCAACAGACGAGGCGCCTCTGCCTCAGATACCGAACCTGGACGCCAGCATACCTACCATGATTCTATCAGAGATGTGCTTGGTCTACCTCCAGCCTTCTACAGTACAGTCAATAATCTCGTCGTTGTTGACGCACTATTTGCAGCCCACGACGCCTGCTTCCCTTGTACTTTACGAGCCAATTCTACCGCAAGACGCCTTTGGTCAAACCATGATTTCAAACCTTCGGACACGTAACATCTACCTTCACACATTGATTGCGTACCCCGGGCTCGGAGACCAGCGCGCACGTTTACAGGGCTATGGGCTGAAGACTGGAGCAAAGGCAGCGGACACGCACACGATTTGGCGGAGATGGATCAATGCTGAAGAGAAAGAGCGCATCGCTGGCCTGGAGTTTCTAGACGAGCTGGAAGAACTTGAACTGCTGTTACAGCACTACTGCATTGCATGGGGTTGGAGAGACGGCCAAGAAGATGTCTTCTCCAAGGCATGGGAAGACGTCAAAGAGTAGATTTTGTAGTTTCTATGGATTTGTATGACTAGAAATACTAGGCTCGACAGTCAATCGTAAATATGAAATCCCCCGTGTGACATGTACAAGTTTGTGATGCTGTGGTTGTAGAGTAAACATCAGCACGTGCGCGCGCGACAGAGGACCTTACACGCTAAGCCCTATCCGACGGCGGTGCTTTGAACCCTCTCGTCCGACTGTTGCGACAATAAGGACTACACACCACCTACTCTCTCTAGACCCCGTATCAGCCTGGTAGCAAAGAGACGGTATTCAAATACATGCCATGGCCTAGTCGCGACTGTTTATTTCACATCTCTACCAACTTAGCTTCGCCCACCTCAATTCCAAGACAACAAACAAACAACGGTCATTCCCACAATGGCTGTACGCAACACGAACCAGCCATCCTTCAACTTCCTCACCGGTGAAGAGGAGCCTGCGCCTGCGCCAGTAGTTGCGAAACGAGAACCTCTGCGAGAAACCTTCCGAACCACATTGAGAGCCTCCCAGAATGCGCCGCACACGGTTGTGCCCTCCGATCCTATCAATGAAGACCTCCGCGCGCAGCTCAATACGCTGCGATATGAACTCGAGACGGCAAAGCAGGAAAAGGAGATGATGAAGTTGGAGCATGCGCAAGAACTGCGAGACGCTCAGAACCGTGCTGATACCGACTTTCGAAAGGCCCAGCAAGTTGAGGCTTCCAGCACTCAAACGGCCAAAAAATATGAGGCGCTTTCCAAGGAAATGGCCGAACTTCAGACACGCACTGCAAACGAGCGACTAGCACTGGAGAGGCGGTTGCGAGAGAGTCAAGAGAGGGCGCAATCGATACAAGAAGAGTTTGACGAAGTTAAAGAGGAATTGTCGACTTCACAACGCCAGAACGACCACAGGTACAACACCTTGCAGACCGAACACAAGAAACTCAAGGAGAGCATGGAGGAGGTACAGGTAGACTTGCAATCCAAAGTCAACGCGCTGCAGAACACACAGCGAGCGCTCGCGGAAAAAGAAGAGGAGGTTGGACAGAAGGAGGCCGAGATCTTGCGCCTCAAGGCAATTACAGGGGATGCAGAGACGCTAGCAGTCATTAAAAGGGAGCTCTCCGATCAGGTGGCACATATTAAGAAGCTTGAGACCTTGACCAGGGAGCAGAATGCTGAGCTGAAGCAATACCGGAAACAGCACAAGGCTATCGAAGTCGTAGAGGAGGAGAAGAGATCACTACAAAACAAACTGCGCATGATGGATGACCTACAGCGGCAATTGGGCGAAGCGGAATTGCGGAGACAGGTCCTTGAGGAAGAGCGAGACTCTTGGACTTCATACTTGGAGGCTGAAGCCGAGACACACGGCGAGGTACTCTTCGAAACACCCCAAGACCTTGCACGGGCTTTCATCCAAGAGCGGATAGAGAGGACCGATCTTCTCAACCGGTTGGGCGAGATCAAGCCAGAACTTTCGGTCAGAGAAGCAACGATTCAAGCGCTTGAAGAAGAAAAGGCCCAGCTACAAGCAGAGATCCAGCAGCTCAAGACAGTTGGAAGTACAAGTGCAGCGAACAGTGCCGATGCAAAGGCTCGAGCACGTCTTGAAAGACAAAAGGCTCTGGCAACCAAGGAGGTTGAGTTTCTGCGTGCTCAAGTAAAGGCCTTTGATGACGAAGAACGCGAAATGCAGCCTGACACATACGACCAAGCAAAGTCTGAGCGGATAAAAGAGTTGGAGGATCTTGTAGATCAATACCGCAAGGAAGTTGAGGCCCTACAAAAGGAGTTTAACAGTCTCGAAAAGCCCGCTCCCTCAACAGCAGGCCAAAAGCGCTCCCTGGAGACGGACGAGAACGAGGAACGCGTTGGCGAGCTACGACGAAAGAACCGACAACTACAAGACGACCTCCACGCGCTCCAAAAGAAGATGAAGATTGTCGAGTCCGAATACACAGCCCAACACACCCAACTCAAAAAGCTCAAGGAATCCTCCCGCACCCGCGTCCTAGAACTAAAATCCAACCCCACCGCTGACGCCGAAGCCCTCAAACTAAGCACCGTGCGCACCCTCCGCGAAGCAAACGCCCAACTCCTCGACCAGCTCGAAAACGGCAAACAGGCCCCTTCAGCCGTGCCCCTCGCCACGCTCGACGCCGCGCGCGACGAACTCGAAGAACTCAAAGCGCAACTCGCCTCTTCGTCGAAGAAAATCGTGCGCCTGAAGCAAATCTGGACCGCCAAATCCCTCGAGTTCCGCGAGGCCGTCGCCTCCATTCTCGGCTGGAAACTCGACTTTATGCCCAATGGGCGCGTCAAAGTTACCAGCATGTTCAAGCCTGCGGATGAGGAAGGGGAGAATAGCATTGTGTTTGATGGCGAGAATGGCACCATGAAGGTGAGTGGCGGGGAACAAAGCGTTTTCGCGGGTGAGATTCGCGATCAGATTGTTTATTGGGTCGAGGGTAGGAAGGAGATTCCTTGTTTTCTTAGTGCGTTGACGCTTGAGTTTTGGGAACGCGGGCCGGGGGGGCAGACGATGCATGGGTGATTTTGATTTTTTTTTCTCTTTCTTTTCATATAGACGAATATGGGAGGGAGTGGGCGTTTGTATTCGTGATTGTTGAGTTGGGGGCTTTTCCCTCTGGTGGAATAGGGAAGGGGGACTATATTAAATGATATCCATGTTTACTTTCTCCTCTTTCCTTCTACACTGCACCTTTTCTTACAGATATGGAGCTTTTTCTCTCTTCTAAGACACGTAATCATACCATCCCTAACCTTCTCATTTCCCGCTCTACATTCTGGTTCACTGGTGCTCTTGTATCTGAGTCTCTTGCTTCTCTCGGCCTATATGCCTGCCATCCTCCTTGTCTCATTCTACGATCGCGACTTTGGTCCCCCTTTAGCCACGAAAACCAGCCCATGACCCAGCACCACACGAAAAAAGTGGCGGCTAGGAAGTCAAAGCAGAGTAGCGCTGCGGTGCTGGGGTTGATCCACGCGGGCTTTGCGACTTTGAATTGGGACGGAGGCGTGGTGTGCGGATGCGATTCGTGGTCATCATCTCCTTTGTCTTCTTTCTCATACGTGGATGCACTCGTTGCGACGGCCGTAATAGTACCTGTCAGAATATTTGGACTCGTAGACCCTGAAGCATGAGACTTTGTACTCAAGTATATGTGTATTGTTGCTATAGGTGTAGCGGCGAGCGCTGGTATACTTGCATTCGGATATGCGATCGAGGGTGTAGTGGATGCTCGAGTAAGATGCGTGGTTGGTGCGAAATCGAAGACTGATATAATGAGTGTGGACGTGGTCGTTACTGTAACGTTGGTAATGCTGTGCGCAAGTACCGGGGTGGCTGCGTAAAGAATGAAAAGCCAGAGTCCAAGGAGCGTGAACATGGTGAATATGATGGGCTACAGTGCTTGTGGTACAGGTTTTCTTTGTGTCGATTTGCTAAGGTGTTTGGAAATGAATGGAATGCCACGTCTTGTAGCGAAAGATAGATGAACAGTTACGAAAAGGATAGACAGTGGGATGCGGAGAACATCAAAGACGACGCATGAGAAAACAGCTCTTATACAAAGAAAGGCCTAGTGAATGAGCGCACAATACACATGATTTCGCTCAATAGATGTTGAATTATAGCGAGAGGGGTGGCTTAGTGAAGGCGGAAAGCAAGCCACTGTTCTAGTAGTCGGTGAAAAGAATAAAGCCTCTCATATATACACATTCACATAAATCCTTTTGCCTTCATCTCGAGAAATAAAACGCCAGAAAATTCCGCCAAAACGTGCGCACATGATTTCGTCATGTCATATCTCATCATTGGGCCTTGTCCCATGGCAATGCGAATGTAGACACCCAGTCCGCAACTTCCTTCTTGAGCTCAAGAATCTCGGTAATATCTTCACCTTCACCAACGTATTCCTTGAAAGCCGCGACGCTGGTGGGGTTCTTGCGTCCACTCTCCTCGGCCTTCTTCTTGGCTTCCTTGTCCAGCTTTTGGGTAATGCCGACAGCACGATGCACAACGTCAGCTACGCGCTTAAAGTCGGAGGCTTGGAAGCCACGGGTGGTCATGGCTGGTGTACCAAGACGCAGGCCACCAGGCTTCATGGCTGATTTGTCACCAGGAACAGTGTTCTTGTTAGATGCGACGCCAACGAGCTCAAGGATGCGCTCCACACGTGCGCCATCAACGCCGCGATCCTTGAGATCGACAAGGACAAGATGGTTGTCAGTGCCACCAGAGACGATGTTGTAGCCCAGACCGCCATTTTCCTTTGAGTCGCCAAGTCGTTGTGCGAGAGCCTGTGCGTTCTCCAGCACTTGCAGCTGGTAGTCTTTGAACTCCGGGGTTGAGGCCTGTTGCAGGGCTACGGCAAGAGCAGTAATTGTGTGATTATGGGGACCTCCCTGGTGACCTGGGAACACGGATGCGTTGATGGGGCCTTCTAGGTCATAGAGTTCCTCTTTTCCTTTCTTGTCAACCTTCCTTACACCCTTGCGGTAAAAGATCATGGCACCTCGCGGGCCACGCAGAGACTTGTGGGTTGTGGTGGTGACGATATCGGAGTGAGGGAACGGAGAGGGGATGACACCAGCAGCAACAAGACCTGAAATGTGAGCCATGTCTGAGAGTAGGTAGGCACCGACATCGTCTGCCAGCTTGCGCATGCGCTCGTATTCGATCAATCGACTGTATGCCGATGTGCCAGCAACGATAACCTTGGGTCTGTATAGATGGGCCAATTCAGCCATTTTTTCGTAGTCGATGATGCCCGTCTTCTCGTTTAGTCTGTATGGGAGGGTTTCGTAGTACTTGGAAACGGCAGAAATCTTCTTGGTAGGGGTTTGGTAGCCATGGGACAAGTGGCCGCCATGGGGCAGGTCGAGACTGAGGATACGGTCGTGTGTGTTTAGGACAGCTGAGTAGGCATAGAGGTTCGCGGGGGATCCGGAGAGAGCTGGCGCAGAATTGTCAGCTATTATGTGGTTGTTGTTATCATCACGACTGACTCACCCTGGACATTGACACCCCACTCGGCAGGGTTAAGACCAAAAGTCTTCAAAGCCCTTTCCTGGCACAATCGCTCTGCCTCGTCAATGTGCTCATTTCCTCCGTAGTATCGCGCGCCTGGGTATCCTTCCGAGTATTTGTCTGTGGCGTGGTATTAGCTTAGCGTAGTGTTGGGGCGGCGTGAAGCCTACTCTGCATAACACTGCCGAGAGCATCGAGAACTGCTTGCGAGGTAAAATTCTCCGAGGGAATTAGGTTGATAAAGTGCTTCTGGCGATTCTTCTCCTGCAGTGGTGGTATTGTGAGTATATGCATTCTGGCTCTAGATGCTAGATATAATAACGAACCCTGTTGATAATTTCGTAGACGGTAGGGTCTGCCTGTTCAAGGTCTTGAGAGAGGATCTAATGCTTGTTTAGTAAGGTCCTTATCTCAAAGTTGTGTACTATAGAAGGCACCTTTTGCTGAGCATCCAAAGTGGTAGCGTAGCCCCGCCATTGTCGCAATGATGCTCGAGGGGCGATTGAAGGCGGGAAACGAGAGGAGAGGTGGCGCAGAGGCGCTCTGCAAATCGGCCTGAGGGACGCCATGAGTACTGCGGTGTGTAGGGCTCGAGGAGCGTGGCGCGCAAGTTTATAAAGACAGCCGCGATGCAGCCGGACTCGTAGTCTCGAAGCGGCAACCAAACGATGAGCTCCGCTTAATGACGGCGCGAGAGCGGCGCTGTATGGTCGGGGTGGGGTGCGTCGGCGCCGATAAATCGTTTCTCCGGCGGGAAATATTTGCACTTCGGTCGCGCGTCGCTCCGCCTCTCTTTTTCTCTTCACGTAACTAAACCCGAGATGATATGAATGCTTTGCTTCAGTCGCATCCTCACTTGGCCGGCGCAAGCTGGTCGACGTGGGAGCTGCTGACACGCCCCGGCACCCACCACCTAGGGGGACGAGACTCTCTATGATCGGCCTACGTTGCGTAGATGCGTCGTGGCATCCATTGCCCAAGCTCGAAGCATTTTGGAATACGGTGTTTTCGACTTGTTGTCGTGGTCCTGACGCGGCCATATGTACTTGTGTGTAGCATACCAAATTCAATCCCCTTGTTTTACTCTGCTGTATTTCCATGTCTCCATCTCTTTCCTCTTGCCTCTCCCTGTCGTATCGCGACCCAATGGCCCACGTGACTATCTCTCCATCCAGGTCCACCACAGCGAAGAATCATGGACAGACGATATCGTCTTGTATACATCTAAGAATCCTTACCAACCTAGTACACAATAAAGCCGTGCTAGTTACCTACCCAGCGGACAGGAAAGCAAAACTCCTACACAGGCTGTGCTTCATATCGTCAGCAGTACCGTTTACTCGCGTCTTTCTGATTATCTTCTTGGTTGCGAATATCACTCTAGCATAAAGTGAAGATGGTACGCCTAAGATTGGAAATGACTATAGTGAGTATCGTGGTGGTGATATGAAGCCCCAAAGTTGCCAACTCTCTGGCGTGTCATTGATTTTGGTTGGGTGGCCTGTGGAGAGAGTCGCCTTTCTTGACCACTCGGTGTTTCCCCTTTCTGTGTCCACACACATAAAACAACATCCGCCGAAGTCCGCCGCTTATGAGACTCCGAGATAAATCCGATGATGAGATAGGCTTAGCCCACCCTGGTAATGACCTCGGCATACCCCAGGTTCTCCACAATTGGGGCTGGTGCTTGCAGTCAGCGCCGAACAGAAACAGTATCCGGACGAACTAACGTCATTGTGGAAGTCCGGGTAACGACTTAAAGTCTCGGGCACTCGCGCGCGTCTCAACTCCTTCCTACACTTCGAATTGAGGCTGAACATTAGGTGAGTCCCTGCAGGGCCTCCAAAGCTTAGCGCATAACTAACGTGCAAGCAGAAAGTACTCAACATGCCCTTCTATCCTCCACCATGGGTTCCAAAGCTTCCATTCGATCCGCCCGACTCGATCCCCATCTCCGACTTCATGTTGGATGAGAACTACGGCCGCCATCCGCTTGGTTATTCACACAATCCCTTTACTTGCGGCGTGACAGGCAAGACGTATGAGAGCCTCGAGGTTCGAGAACGCGTCGACTATCTTGCCCGGGGGTTGGCCAAGGAGCTTGGCTTCGACCCAAACAAAGGATCCGAATGGGACAAGGTCATTGCTGTCTTCTCTCTGAATACCGTGAGAACCTCCAATCAAGCGCATATGCTAAAATACTCACATGAATAGATTGACACACTCCCCTTGGCATGGGCCACCCATCGCTTAGGCGGTATCCAGACGCCCGCCAACGCTGCCTACAGCGCCTCTGAACTCGAATATCAGCTGAAGAACTCGCACGCAAAAGCTCTCTTCACATGCGTTCCTCTATTGGAAACGGCACGGGCAGCCGCTAAGAACTGTGGAATCCCTGAAAACCGCATATATATTCTCGAGTTGCCAGAGAAGATCGCGGGAAAGAGCACACCCAAGGACAAGAAGACGGTGGATGACTTCATCCGCGAAGGCTCAAAGCTTGACCGCTTACCACCATTGAACTGGGGGGCCGGTGAGGGTGCTCGAAGGACCGCGTTCCTTTGCTACTCCAGTGGTACCTCTGGTCTGCCTGTAAGCAGTGACTTCTGATAGCCTCTTGCGACTATGCTGATTCAGATGCAGAAAGGCGTCATGATCTCACACAAAAATGTCATTGCCAATACGCGTAAGATGTCCTGGATGCATCTAAAGATAACAATAGATCTAACAATTCTTAGTACAAATCGCAACTTTCGAAAAGCCGTACCGAGACACCATCATCAACGATGTACGAAACCAATCCGACTACACTGAAATGACACTGGGTCTCTTGCCCATGTCGCACATTTACTCGCTGGTTGTCATTTGTCATGCCGGCGTTTACCGTGGCGATGGTGTGGTGGTTTTACCAAAGTTTGAGTTTGAGAATACTTTGCAGGCGATACAAGATTACAAAATCAACGCGTTGTTCTTGGTAAGCATAATGTGATCCTGGACAGAGACACATGCTAACGGATAAGGTTCCCCCGATCATCATTCAAATGACGAAGAATAAAGACTTGCTCAGCAAGTATGACCTCAGCTCCGTCTGGTCACTGTTCACCGGTGCAGCACCTTTGGGACAAGAAACAGCCGAGGATCTGCAAAAGATATTTCCCTCATGGAAGATCAGACAAGGCTATGGCCTCACGGAAACCTGCACTGTTGTAACCTCATCGGCGCCGGATGATATCTGGTACGGCTCTTGCGGCTCCATAATTTCAGGTGCAGAGTGCAAGATTGTAACTCCCGAGGGTACCGAGGTCACTGGATATGACCAACCGGGCGAGCTGCTTGTCAAGTCGCCTTCAGTTGTGCTAGGATATCTCAACAACGACAAGGCCAACCAGGAAACATTCCAGGATGGTTACATGCGTACTGGAGACGAGGCTGTCATCAGAAAGTCGCCTTCTGGCAACGAGCATGTGTTTATTGTCGACCGCATCAAGGAGTTGATCAAGGTTCAGGTACGTCTGAATATACCATCTGAGGCGTCTGTTGCTAATTACCACCTAGGGACATCAAGTCGCGCCAGCAGAACTCGAAGCTCATCTTTTGACGCACCCTGCTGTCAATGATTGCGCTGTGATCCAGATTCCAAATGAGAAGACTGGAGAAGTACCCAAAGCCTTTGTTGTCAAGGCAGCCTCTGTGAACTCCAAGGATGACAGCACCCTTGCGCGCGAAATCCAGAAGCATGTTGAAGACCACAAGGCGAGATACAAGTGGATTAGCGGCGGAATCGAATTCATCGATGTCATCCCCAAATCACCGTCCGGAAAGATTTTACGACGAATGTTGAGGGACAAGGAAAAGGAAAAGAGAAGACAGACCGGAAGCAAGTTGTAGGATAGGGGAAAATCTTTATCACTCTTATTGGCACAATAGTGCTATCTGTAAGTGATATGAGTTCAGTCGCACTGATTACAATTAGATTAGCGCTACTTAATCTTTGGTTACAGCGGTCTCGCCCTTTAAAAATAGTCACAATCTTCGCAATTCTAACATTGTTTCAAGAGTCACACTGCCTTTCAATCGTACACGCCCAGCATATTCGATACACATGCGGTAGCGAGAATTTTTGACAAGAGTGGGTCGAGCCCTATTTGTTGCACTGTCCCCACAGCACAACCTGCCTACCACTCAAGAAGATGCAGATGCATTCTGCTCGTCGTTGACGGACCAAGTCAATTCCCCCGAGATATTTACGGACTACTCGACAAATTCTCTTCATGCACAGTTCAAACATGGCTCGGTGGTGTAGTTGGTTATCACGTCAGTCTAACAATCAGTTAGATGCACTGAAGGTCCCGAGTTCAAACCTCGGCTGAGTCAACGTACATGTCTTCTCTTTCTCTTACTGGGAAAGAAAAAGAACATATCTTTTTCTTTTGTTTTTTGTTTTGCTCCGACGAGCAAATATACCTGGTACTTGCATTGCGGCAAATGCCATACTTGTTCCTGATCCACTCCCTGGACTAGGGGAAAAAGAAAGCAACTCCCACGTTCCTATGCCTCAATCTCTCTATTCTTTTTTTCTCAATGTCAATTTCACTAGCGAGTCCCTTGATACATGACGGTACTAACGCCACATTTTCTTCATCAAAAAGCAAACAGCAAGGCTCGGTGGTGTAGTTGGTTATCACGTCAGTCTAACACCCTGTTAGGCACACTGAAGGTCCCGAGTTCAAACCTCGGCTGAGTCAACTGTAACAGCTACCTCGTCGGTAGCGAGCTATCCTTTTTGCTACTACAATCGTTTTGTGTTGTTGGGGTTCTTGTTCAGTAGTGTGGTGTGCAAGATCCAAATTTTTTTTCCCCTTAGCAAAGTGGAGACATAGAAAAGGCAAAAAAGCCTCGGCCCACGCAATAACTATGCGAACGAGGGGCTGGAACTCGTACTACATAGAATATCATCCCACTGCGCCGTAGGGAAAGAAAAAGAATAGTAGTCCAGTATACACACGTTCGATGTAACATTTAGATTTGTTTTTTCTTTCTCCCGAAACTACCTACTGGCATAGCAGCCAAAACAAGAAAGTGGTGTATGGGTCGATCTGCATTGACCACTAGGAGGAAAAAAACTAACATTCGGACCCACGAACATCCGCTCCACACAACAAACATCCTTACTACTGCAACCAACCAACCAACCACCACTACTACCGGCCAGCCAGCACAACTATGGCAAAAAGAATAAAGGTCTTGCCCGGAATCGAACCGGGGTTGCCGGAAGGCTCCTGAAAGCAAATCAGAATCCGGAGTGATAACCGCTACACTACAAAACCGATCCACGAGCTGTGATTGGTTGTGTTTGTTGGGAAAGAGAAGAAAATAGTGTGTATATAGCCTTGATTGTAATATCTTCATAGCAAGCTAGGGAGTCAGGAAAGCAACTTTACAGGAGTACAGTGATGTCGTGGCTCAGAGTCTTGAGGATAAGATAGGACAATTCAGCGAAGTGGATCAAGTGGAAACGCGAAAAGAGGTCACTGCAGTCCAAATGCTATCTGAACAGGGATATGTAAACCTCACTACAAAGAGAGACTCACTCTCCACACCCCACGTACCATGTATACACATATGCACATGTGGAGTTTGTCTAAGAACCGAGGCCATTGGTAGTACAATCACCGGTTTTCTTTTCTGACACGGATGAGCGCATTAATTTTTCAAAGTCGATGTACCATTCATTCTTTCTGTGGACTATCAACCTATGAACCACCATAATCCTAGCCTCGATGCTCTAGTGTTTCACACTGCGCGAATGGCTAGTATTGTCGCTATCCTCTTCCACGCTTAAGCAAGAACAAAAGTGGATATAAAGCGGATAAAATAAAGAAGCAGAAAAGCAAAGATTGCTATGTCGATAAGCTAATCAAAGAGAAAAAATAGTGGCGACGAGCTCCTGTTTTGGGTATCAACAGTATACAGCAAGTAGAAGCTGGCTTGCAAAAGAATAATTACAACGGGGAATAGAGATGTAGTGTTTGCGCGTGAGCGCGATGGCGTCTATAGCCTTGTTGGTCCGCCCCCTATGAAAGTTTGGCCGAAATGTAAGATACAAATGGCTTTAGAAAAACGATGATAGGAAAGATCTAGTTGAGAATGATGAAACTCAACACTGATGACGTCGAGTCGTATGGGTCATTACCCTAGTATGAAGAAGAAAAGTGATAGGCAATAGCTGAAAGTTGAAATGCGTCCAAATGCGACAGACAACAAAGCAAGGCGGCGAGAAGAGATCGACCATTAAGCATGCCCATTACGCATGAACAAATCGTGACCGGAAGTAGCTCTTTTTAGAAGTTGCGGAAGGGATCGTTACCAATGTCGAAATCGAAGAGACCAGCACCACGACTAGACTGATCACGGGTGCTAGTGCTCCACTGGCTACTTCCACGACGACGACGGTGCTGCATGTACTGTGCCCGAGCTGAGCCACTGGCCGAATGCTTTTGATCACCAAGAGCGTTGTCAATAAACGCCTCCATGCGAACGGTGCCCATGGTATCGAAAAACTGTTGACGGGTTGACGTGCTAGCCTCAGAAGTTCGGGAACTCATTGCACCACCTGTGGGGTTGTATTCTGACGAGGGTATTGACGGTGGTACGCCAGCACTATACATGTCGGATGAGCCGTTCGAGTATACCGACGGTACATGTTGGTGGGAGAAACTTCGGAATGGAACACTCGGAGGAGGCGCGCTTGGGCCAGTCGAGCTCCTCTTCCTGCTGTGTTGTGGACCACGTCGAATAACAGGTGGGCTGGCAGGTTCTTCTTCCAGTGGCTCTTCGAGATTGGGGAATGAAGGCAGACTAGGCATAGGCTCATCCTGCAACGCGTAGCGTGCCATAACCGGGTTTACCCGGCCTTTCGCCAGACGCACTGAATCTTGAACGCGGCTACGTCGAAGTGTCGCACCTTGGCGATGTTCAGGTTCCTCAATTGGCGGTGGTACAGGTGGCAAAGATCCAACATCCGGCATGGGTGCAGTTGAACGGGCAAGGAAGGAAAGCGCCGT
Organism: Bipolaris victoriae FI3; assembly: GCF_000527765.1. NCBI lineage: Eukaryota > Fungi > Ascomycota > Dothideomycetes > Pleosporales > Pleosporaceae > Bipolaris > Bipolaris victoriae. The sequence goes on from NW_014575306.1 coordinate 119,765, forward strand.
CAACCACAAGTAATGGCGCTCACGCGACGTCGTAGTAAACTTGAGAGCGCGCATTGGGGTAAGGATGAGGATTGAGCGGTTGAACAAGGTCTCATTCTTGGGAGGAGGGCAGTTATCTGCAACATCGAGAACAGACTGAATGATGACTAGGAATATGTTAGCTACACACGATTTTGAAGATGAAAAAGAACTCACGTTTGCGACCGCTCTTTCCCATCAGTGCAGATCCAGATGTTGGCTGCTTGCTGCTCCAGAGAATTGCTCTCTCATACGGTGAGATCCAAACCCAACGTTTGTGTCTCACGCCATGGGTGGCCAGAGAAGCTTCTTCTGCTGCCCGATTGATGTCTGTTGATGTCTCAGGACCGCCAAAGGGCTTCCTCTTACGGACATATTTCCACATGAACTCTCCAATCATTGATGCTGCAATTGCATCAACAACACTTGTTTGACTGGCCGAGCTGTTGACAGAGCCATTGGCAGTATAGCTTGTGGCTGCGGTGGCGTTTGAAAGTTGATGTCGGTGTTGGAAGCCACTAGCACTGACAATATCGCTTGGGAGCGGTGGGATTGAATAGGTGTCGTCATTGTTTGGAGTGGCTGGAAGCGTGGGAGACCTGCTGCGAGAGCGGCTAGCCTTTGTTACAGGAGCAGCGGATCGCACTTTCCGTATACTTTCTTTTCTTTGATGCTTCACGCCATACGGACGGCGTCCAGTATACGGACCGCTGTTACGGGGTGTCGGGCTTTGCGAGCCCTCGCTTTTGCTCATTGGTTTGTTGCGTGAACTGGACCGGGTAGGAACTGGGAATGGTGGCTTGGGCAAGTAATTGTTTGATGTTATACTGCCAACACTTCCACTGCGAGTACGGGCGTGAACCGCAGAGCTGCTCTGTATCATTGCAGATCGACGGATGCTGGGCTGGCGGCTAATCACTGTACGTTGAGCCTTGCCGATCTTGACCGGTTTCTCCATGGAGCTACGCATTGAAGGCATGTTCACGCTGTTAACCGAGTCCACTGATGGCCTGGGATTCGGCGAGGTTTCCTTGTCTTCTGGCACAGGTGTCGGAGGGTTTACTGGTCGTCCATTCTTCGCATTCCGTGACGATAGCATTGCCGTAGAGTATTGAAGGCCCCTGAATTCATCATCGCTGAGTTCACCTTCTGCGTCTTCTTCCTCAGACGACGGACCATCGAATCCAGCGAACAGACTGCTTGTGCGGAATGGTCGACTAAGTGCGTCTGAGTGCATCTGACCAGACAATGGCCCGTTATCATTGTTTCCAGGATAACGGTTCTCCACTTCCCTATCCGCAGCCTCTTCGAGGCGAGCAGTGAGATTTTGGCGAGCAGCTATCTTCGATGTGAGCTGTCCAGGGGCATCTGTGGCCAAATGTTGGAAATCTTTTCTGGCGACTCCATCATTGTTCGTCTCGGGTGTTCCGGGCTTAGAAGAAATAGCAGACGGAAGGAGATGCGGCGGGAGCTTGACCGGTCTTTGGTCAATCCTGATGGGTTCGGTCTGCATTGCCGTTGACTGCATTGGAGCTACAAGATCTCCACTTGTCTGTGTCGATACAGTCTTGGTGCCCGGAGGAAGAATAGGAGCTTTAGGTGACGAAGGCGCTGATGTCGGGGCGTGGATGGCAATCGACGGGATTGGAATAGGAGCTGGCGGATTAGCTCTCTTGGGTATCTCAGGCGCAACATCTGGTTGGACCAAGGTATCTGTCTGTGTGGCTGTGGAGACTAGCTCAACTTGAATGGCTTGTGGCAGGAGTGCCTGTTCCGAGGGCACAGGGATCTTGGGGGTAGGCGGCGGGCTTAAAGGCTCAACGGTCTGTACAGAGCTCGATTTCATGATGCATGTTTCAGAGATGACATGGGGTGTTGAGCTGGCGCTCACGGGCACAGACACCCGTTTCCGACTCTGGTTGGCTTCTATTTCTGCTGCAGTAGATGCACAGTCATTCAGTTTTATCTGAGGAGAAGGTTCGGTGGTTTGCGAACCCGCTTCTATCATTACCGGCTTGATCGGGGATGGTGGAGGAGTAGGTTGGACCCCAGTGTCAACATAGAGAGGGCGTGGCGGTGGAAAGACTAAAACGGTATCGCGTGACGTTAGGGTCACAGAGGACTGCTCTGTTTCGTAGGATCCCTTGCGCGGCTCCGGCTCCTCGACCAATGTAGCAGGGCTATCCCGAGTGCCATGCTGGGACTCATTACTTAAGCCTAGGATGCGTTTTGCTTTTTCGTCAGGCAACATCGACTGTCGCGACTCCCGCACCCTACGCGCTCTCATCTCATGCTCGGTGAAGTCATCAGAATCAAGCTCCAGCTCGTCCAGTTCCTCCTCCTCCTCGTCAAATATGAGTTCATCGGCAAGACTCATACCGTTTCCACGAGTGTACCCATCAGCGCTCATTAGAGACATACGGTAATTCCTTCCAATGCTCTTCCAACTGCTATTACTTCGATCCCTGGAGTGGCGCCCGATGCGAGTAGATGGTCTTCGCTGGGGCGAAGAGCGTACGCTGCCTGCTTCACTCTCTGGCACGCCTGCATCTCCGGCAGCATCTTCTGTATCGCTTGCGATGCGAGCCTCTTCATTGGCCTTTTCGTGCATGGCAATCTCGTCCAGAAGCATCTTCAGCCTAGTTTCGGATACGTGAACCCGTCGTTCCAACGCTCGTTTTTCCCCAGCCCATTCTTCTTTTTCGCGAGCCCACATGTCGTGCACCTTGGTGGAATCGTCATCTTGAGTTCGAGTCCTTTTTTCTGCTGCAGCAAGCTTCTGCCGTAGATCAACGTTGGCTTCCTTCATTTTGTCTCTCTCCCCTGCGATCTCCTCCAAGGCGGAAAGGGTTTCATTCTCAAAGTGCTGAAGCTGGCGCTTGGCTATTTTGCATTCCTTGTTGGAGGAAGCCAGCTGTTTGGCAAGTGTTTCATTGTCAGATCGGGCTGCATCTAGATTGGCCTCCAGATCATCGATGAATCTGTGTTTCGAATCAAGTTCCCGACGTAAGTTAAGAATCTCCGAGACTAGGTTCGCATGTAATGTTGGTGTGAAACGACGGGGGTCAAGAATTGAGATGTTCTCGTCGTTGGCGGCGTCCCCTGAGCCGAACCCTCGGTCAGGTGGCATAGGAGGCGGCGAACTGCCAATGTCGCTGACTGGTATCTCATGATGGGAGCTCCGTCGTGATAAGGAGTCGTATGGAGTTCCAGCGGGTGTGGGTAATGAACGGCTAGCAGCGAAGGCCTCGCTGTCCGAATAGTAGTCGGTAGACATGTTGAGAAGATTATATTGAGGCAAGGAAACGATTGTCTAGGAGAGGGGGTCAGAACCACAACAAAGTGGTGCTGCGGGTGTGAACGGTTCAGCGCATGCCTATGGTCCAAGTCAGATTCCGAACAGAGAGGCACGACGAACAGGTTGTGGGGATTTTAGTGACTTGGTTTAGCTCTGTCCCAAAAGTACCAACGAGTACCTGAAAGCGGGGAAGAGATCTGCAGAGTCCCACGACGCAGTAGCTGCTAACAGCACTGAGGCCTACGTACCGGTTGAACTCGCAACAAAACGGTCTGGTGTCGGACGCTCAGTTATTCGGAAGAAGTACAGGCAAATTTGCGATCGTGTGCGGCGTTGTGACGTATTATGTTGTAGGGACGTTGGAGTAAAAGAGTACTGTGGACAATACAAGGAGTGCGACAAATGACGTAGAGTAGATCGCTCTGGAAAAGAAAGAAGAAAGACGGTCAGGTAGTGCGCAGCAGGAAGAACGACAAAGAGAAGCCGTGTAATCTGCTACACGACGCGTAAGAAGAATGAGGAGAAGGACAAGTGGGAGGGACGAGGCACAACTTGAGCATTGCATGCACGACTCGACCATGCATCAGGCTGGGGCAAGGGACGCAGGCACAAGTACGCACAGTCCTCTGGGGGAGACGGGAGTGCCACCAAAGTAGCAAATGAAGATCGCAGAATCAATCAAACCCCATCTGTGCCTATTAAATTTGTTTCGACCTCGGAGCCCGCGAGCTTATGCAGAGCTTCCTACTAGTGCGCACAAGTGACCCTGCAGGCATGCACTTCGTATACCAAGGATCCCCTGTCGCACGAGTCGTCCCGCGCTGTAGCTTTTGCCTGCTGGTCATTGGCTGCGGTCCTAGGTCTAACGTTCCGTGACATGCGTCCCGCGAAGATGGCCAATGTCAGAGCAGGTTACATGTAAAGGGAAATGATGATCCGAGTGTGGTTGGCCGTATCGAATCCAGCTGGGCAAAGGGTGTGATTGTGCGCAAAGATGCGCTAGCGAGTGAGAGGCGCAGATGTCTAGGAATGGCTGTCAGCTCGTTGCGAAGAAAAGCCCGTATCGGCAGTCACGTCAAAAGGGGACAAGTCGTCATAGCGAGAATGTGTACAAGAGTGGCAGTCTCGTGTCGGTAAAAAAAAGAAAAGTCTGGCCTGTCCGGCGGAATCTTTAGCTAAAGTCGGTCGGCGTTCATTGTGCGGTCCGGGCAGGTAGAGGCGCGATAGCGCCCAACTACCCGGCGCGATGCCGTTAGGTTTCAGCTTGTAATTTGAGCATCGATCCTGATACCGTCCACGGTCAAATCGTCCTTTGAACCTACTGCACTGCAGCCTTCCCGACTGGCTGAAAATGTGGCTATACATGGCGTTGACGGGGAAGGCAATTGCATGGACAATCAGCCTCACCCTATCCATCCGAACACCCCCCACGGAGTGAAGCTGCGATATGACTTTCTACTTTGGGATCAAGGGATGGCCGTGCGCGCTTGGCGGTGGTAAAGGAGCCGAGCATGTGTCTAGATCGACAAGATAAATGTCCAACTTGGACCTGCCAGGAGCTATTCCAGGATCCAGCTTTGCATACTACACCAAGTATGTAGGTGTGTATTCAACTTCCTGGTCGTCATGCATTCGATGCTGACACGACTCGAAGACAGGGTCGGTCACGTCATGTTGCCTGACCTGGACAACCTTTCGATTAAGCAAGGTCCCGCGGCATAGCAAAGGCATTGCGTTGCCGGCGCGTCTTTGCCTGGAGGCTTCTCAACAATCAATCGATTGTTCATCCTTGCAGCGCAGCGCAGCGAAGCCAGTCGTCGATCAATAGTCGTGGGGCTTGTCAAGTACTGTACCGATTCGATATCCAATATAATACGTAGATTGCCTGCATGTTGTCCTGGTCCACCTGCAGGCGCGGCGAGTGGACCCGATGTGCGGACGGCTGCAGAATCGCTGCAGGGTACTGTGCAACCGCAACGATGAGGGCGACGACATGTCACCAAACGGTCCCGGTAGCAGTGTGGGATGCAAGGAGCTGGTCGGGTATGTTTCTGCTCCTTCTTGTGCACCAGGTGTGCCGACGTCTGCTCGGGGCCGTCGGATATACCTGGACGAAGCAGGCAAATAGGAGTTTTGCGTCGTAATCAGCTAGGATTCCTTCGGACCTGGCGCCGTCTAGACACTGCGCCGGGCAGGATCGCGTAGAGCATGAGGGGCGGAAGGAATGGTGCCGTGCTGGCATTGCGTCCGGCACGCCCCTCTGGTTGTTGTGCACCCTCTCCCCTGGCCGTTGCGTTGCTAGTGTGAGTGTGCGTATTGTGGTGTGGTCGTGGTTGTGGCCTTTTCCATCTTTGGCCACTTGGGCAGGGACGACAGTGCGCCCAAACCCAGGGGACCCCGAGCCCCGAGCCCCCGCCATATCCACGTGACTAAGCGACTATCCGCCAAAATTTCATGCACACAGTCATCACGCCGAGCGCAACTTGAGCCAGGTCCAACAATACCTCTGGGAAAGAGTTCACGAGCGACGTCATGGCACAAAATGACCAGAACGTGCCAGCTCCGCAGCCTTCTGCGGACATGCCACCCGCCATGGCCGAGGTGAAATCGCAGGCTGTGGACGATTTGCTCAAGGAGATGAACCGCATGCCGCTTTTCATGACAAGCCTGGATGAAACAGATGGTGAGGGTGGCGACAACATGGCCCTCGAAGCGCTCAAGGCATTGGCATATGAGGGCACCCGTGCTGAAATTGCAGAAAACTTTCGCCAGCAGGGCAACGACTGCGCAAGGACAAAGCAGTGGTCCAATGCAAAGGAGTTCTACACAAAGGCAATAGCAGCCCTCAAAGGCCCGCAGACCCATCGAGACCCAGACGCTGCAGGGCCGGGCGTTATCGATGACGAGTTGGATGAGCAAGAGGAGGCAAACAAGGAGAGGTCAATTGCAGAGGCTGTCTACGTCAACCGAGCACTGTGCAATTTGGAAAAGAGTATGTCGTGCACAAGGGAGCATGTTTAGATGACGGATCAACTGACATGGTGCAGAAAACTTCCGCTCATGCATCCAAGATTGCGTAGCTGCACTTCACATCAACCCAGCAAATGTCAAGGCTTTCTACAGATCCGCCACTGCTGGCTTGGAGTTGAATAAGCTAGACGAGGCTGCATGGGCCTGCAATCGTGGACTAGCCTTGGACCCTACCAATGGACCGCTCAAAGCTCTTCAAACCAAGATTGAGACTCGAAAAAAGTACGTAGAATCTGTGGAAAAGGCGCGTCGAGAGCGCGAGGCAAAGGCTGCCTCGGAGCGTGCAACACTGCAACTTGCCCTCAAGAGCAGAAACATCCTTACCCGAAACACGGACAAGGCGCCAGATCTAGAAGATGCAACGGTCAAGCTGGAGAACAGCATGGATCCTTCTTCGACACTGACATTCCCGGTCATATTGCTCTATCCTATGGACTCGCAATCAGACTTTATTAAGGTATTCTCTGAAAAGGAGAAACTAGACCAACACTTGGACTACATCTTTCCCCTACCATGGGACCAGAAGCACGAGTACACGGTGGAAAATGTAGAAGCGTACATGGAGACAGCAGCCGGCGGGCTAATCAAGGTAGGCAAGAAGATGAGCCTTGGCAAGGTCCTAGGAAGCGGGAAGCCAGAGATCGTCGATGGTCTAGTATCCATCAGCGTGGTTCCAAAGGACAAGGCTGCCGGCTGGATCGAAGAGTTCAAGAAACGACAAGGAAAAGCTTCGTAGCTCAGGCCATGTATAGTATGCACGTACATACTTACATAACCCACGGCGTTTTTCTGCCACATGGTCTTCCATACGATCATCGCCGTTAACGGTCCGAAAACAAGCGCGGATGTATCGCTAAACGCGTGGAATACGAATCCGGCGCTGTTCCCAAAGTCCGGTAATGAAGGGTTCCTTCGGCGCATGGACAGTAATCATGTGTCACGCAATTGTCATCTCAAAACTGCTCAACTCACTTCACTCCCCTGAACATGTACGTAAGTATGTACACTGCCTCGGGCCGCACATACAGACGAGTATGACGTACATTTTTCTCAGCATGCACGCGTACTACGTTTTGGTTACGGGACGGAACGAGCACAAAAATAGTCTTGCAAGCAGAAACACTTGTACACTACATATCTGCCTACTGCCGCGTCATCTGCTCCTTATATCGATATGACAATACGTACACACATAGCCGCAACAGCAGCGTCGTCCACCTGTACACGAGATAAATATTACCAGATCGGCAAACGATCATATTCGCCAAGTATCTTGAAATACAAGAAAAAAACGGCTCAGAATGCGCCCATAAGCCCGCCCCAGCCTCTACTATAACACACCATATTATCCATATCAGCCAGCCTCAACAATCTCAACCCACGCCCAAAACCCGGGTATACGGTCAGACGCACCTAGCACAGCGGGGCCACAACGGACGTGCACCCCGAAATAGGACACTGTAGCACAAAACTATAATATATACAAAAATGCACAATGTGGCTGGGCTGGCTCACCCTATAAGCGGGGTGTGCTATTATCACCATGCATGCAGATTTTAATCAACCAACCTTATTCCAACATATACGCCGACAGAGCACCATTACCTCTCGTAGCTCCACAAACACGGCAGAGGCAGATGGCAGAAGCGAACAGACCCCCCAAACTCCCTTGGAGTAGTCCCTCGATCGCCCCCTCTTATCGACCTCCCCCCCCCCCCCAAAAAAAACGTGACAAACAACGCCGCATCAAACCCGGGGCGATCTTTGCCTCCCCCTTATCCCCCCTTCATCATTCCCACATCTCGAAGTCTAAATAAAGTTAAGTGGAACCTTCACCCTAACCCCTCCCTAGCAAACCCCATCCATCTATCCCCCCCAACCCAAAAGCATATACTAGGTAGCCCGGCAAATGGCATCGCGTGGCACACCACATGGTTCAAACCATGGTTCATGCAAGACGGCCGCACATGCACGCACACGCACACACACACACAACGAACCCGTATTTTCTTAATTTGCGCGTACCTTAACGTACATAGGCGCCCGAACCCACGACGGGGGGCGGCAGAGGGGAAGGGAGGGCTCGCTTATGCAAGGTACGGATTTCATTACTAGCGTTCCCGGGTTTCCCGTTTTGATATTGGGCAGCCGTTTTTTTTTTTTGGTGTAGCAGTACTCGGCCCCAACGGTTCCATATGGAAAATTTCAAAAAATTGGCCGTGCGTTGCACGGCCCGCCCACCCCAAGGGAAATGCCCACCCCAAGGGCAATAAAATACTTTAGTCGCAAATTTTGGTGTATTTATATAAGAATTTTAGACAGAATAATTTACTAATTCTTAAAGCTATATTTTAAGACGCTCCCTAGTCATTTTGACTACAGCTACTATATACGTCGCTGTTGTAGTCGCGATCATAGTCACTACTACCTGCGCA
>NW_014575305.1:0-126428 GCF_000527765.1 Bipolaris victoriae FI3
CCCCCCCCCCCCAGATTCCAACTCGAGTCTCAACTATCTTCCTTCCTTCCTACTCTTACCTTCACCCCACACCTTACCCTCCCTAACCCTAGCACCCACAAACCCTATCGCAGGCACTAAAAGGCTAATTACAAACCCACACCCACATCATCTCCAAGTGGCTTCGAATACCTTCGGGTCCCGGGAGAACATCTCATCTGGGCTCATTCCCACCCCCGATATGAACATGGGGGGGGTGGGTAAGTCCCGTTTCAAGATGATTGGTAGAGTGTGATTACCTTTTACTTGGCAAATGGGGTATTGAGCAAAGAGAGATGACGATGATGATGATGATACCGGGGATATGGGAGATATATTGGGGGGGGGGGGGGCGGAAATGTATCGAGTTACGATTTGATTACACCCAACCCAACCCAACCCACTGTTTTGGACAAAGTATGAGTGCATGGAACCTTTTTGGCTTGGTGTTATGAGTGGGAGGAGGATTTCACATTGCGTTTGCTTCAAACATGCGACACGCTGCGTGCGGGGGGGATTTCCTAACTTCTCCGAGGCGAATAACATGTGATGTATTTCATTTTCATTCCTGAATGCCCTCCCCTCTTATCTAATCCAGACTTTTCTCCAGCAGCATACACTAAGGGGTCGGGCACAAGTAAACTTTGTGCCGACGCCCCGTGGCTGAAAATGCTGGAGGCGGGGAGGGGGGGGGAAGGCAAAGAAAAAAAAGGGTTATGTACTAATCCAGCCTGATCCGAGACGAAACCCCCTTCCCAGCGGACAGGTTTTAACCAAGAAAAAACTATAAATATCTTCAAGACATTATTCGACCTCTTTTCTAAAATAAACTCGACCTCGCCTGCTTCCGGCCCTCACTACATACCTCGTAGCAAGGGCGTTTGACACGAGGCTTCGGTGGGGGTATAAACATGGCAAGCAAAGAGGCAAAAGTAGCCGCTGCTTGCCCCAATCCCCCCCTCGTAAAACTCGCTAAACTTTCATGCAAGAGAATGAGAGATTATGAGAGAAAGAGAGGAGTCAATGAGACAAAGCAGGCATGAAGAAGAGAAGCTAAGCAAGCAAGACACATAGCCACAGATCTAGAGGCATACAATCTCAGATCGAGGAAACAAAAGAAAATCAGAACAAGAGCCCGCTGAAACGTTCCTCATAAAAAAAGACACCTGACTCTGACGGCTCAACGACTTACAGCGCCATACCAGGAACCGGCTTCCGATCAGGAATGGGAAGAGGGCCGGTAGGGGCTGGGGCGTTGGGGTTAAAAGGACTAGGACCGGGAGCTGGGCCACGTCGTGGGTTACTAGCTCCACCTGCCGAGTTGGATCGTTGACGACCACCAATCTGAGGTGGAGGTGCCATCTGGGGTCCGCCGCCGTAAGGACCGGGGGACATGGAACGTTGCGGGCCAGCAAAAGGTGCGTTGCTGTTGGCACGGCCGCGAGGAGGACCTTGCTGGGGAGCATTGCTATTGGCACGACCACGAGGGGGTCCTTGTTGAGGACCGTTGCCGTTAGGCTGCATTTGACGAGGGCCGGGGCTCATGGGACGAGGACTTTGGGAGTTCATAGCGGGCGAAAGAGGACGTGGCTGAGGTCCACCAGCTGGACCCATGGGCGGGCGGATAGGAGGGCCGCGCATGTTACCTGGGGGAGGGCCTTGACGGGGCTTGACAGGGTGCTTGGACAGACATGTACGAGGAACGACACCTTGCTGAGAACGGTCCATACGGATACAGAGGGCCTAGGGATGATTAGCGGGTTGATTCTGACAAAGTAAAGATGACTGCTTACCCATCCATCATCGTATTCATGGAGCATGCGAACGAGTTGGCCAGCGCGAAGTTCAAGTTCATCTTGCATAGAAGGCTTAAAGTCAAGTTGGACACGATGTACGTTGTTGGAACCAGGAGCGAGGGCCGGGCTCTGAGGGGCGCTACCAACAGCGGCGCCAGCGATAGGAGGAGGACCAGTGGGCGCGGGACCAGGAGACGCAGGGAGACTTTCGGTAGCTGGGGGACTGAGCGGAGCGTTTGTGGAGTTGGCACTGGCTGTCGGAGGGGCAGGGAGCTCGGCTGTAGGGGCTTGAGAAGTAGGAGGAGGAATTGACTTGGCTGCAGTCACAGCAACAGCGACAGGGGCAGCATCAGCGGCAGCGATTGCTGCAGCGGGATCAGCAAAACTGGCGCTGGGTCTTGACGAGTGCATGGCAGAGTTCAGTGGGGAGGCATTAGGAGGCGAATCCGGAATGGAGGCTTGTTGAGTATCGACAGCAGCCTTGTTTCCGAAGGGGTTGCTAGGTGGGGGACCAGATGGCGTGTCAGGATCTTTGAAAGGGTTAGCAGCAGGAGCGTTGGATGCTCCAGGACGCTCCCAGGCACTCGTTGGGCGCTCAGCAGCTGCCGAAGGTGAGAGGCTCTGGGCTTTAGTGGCTCCAGCGGCAGCGGCTCCAGCAGCACCACCAGTGTTGAGCAAGTTTGCTGCACTCTTGCGCTGCTCGAAGCTGGGGTCGAACTGAGTAACAGGGCGAAGGCTCAAACGGGGCGCAGTCTCAGCGCTGTGGGCAGAACGAATGCTAACAGCTGGGGCGGCAGCGGCCATGACCTGAGGTGGTGGTGGAGGAGGTGCGCTTCGCATCTCAGTCTTCTCATTCTCCGCGGCAGCAGCAGCAGCCATCTGCTTCTTCTTACGGCGGTATACAAGGAGGATTCCGGTCAGGATAGCGCAGATGACGACAAGGATACCGAGGGCCAGACCAGCCATTGCGCCAGTAGACATGCCACCGTCGGAGCCGGGGGCAGCAGTGGAGGAAGCTGTGGCAGAAATGGCGGCAGTAGCAGAGATGAGGCCTGCAGCAGATGAAGCTGGGCTTGGTTCGGGAGACTTTGTTGCGAGCATCAGGGTGGACGCTGTCTTGGTCGAGCTCGATGGCTGGTCGGTCTGGCGAGATGGCTGATCGGTCTGGCGGGACGGCTGGCTGGTTTGGCGTGCAGGCTGGTCATCGTCGTTCGAGTCCTGAGTAGAGGATGGTCTTCTTGTGGGCCTAGCTGTCTCCTCGGGCTCGTCATCGTTCTGGGCAGCGGTGGTACTCTCGCGAGCGCGGGTGGCAGGTGGAGGGAGGGCAATTGGCTTCTGGGTGGGCTCAGGGGCGTCGTCGCCTCCCTCGGTAGCAATTACGATCTCGGTGACAATCTCGACGGGTCCTTGACGTTGTCGGCGCATGAGATGCGCGTGGGCGTGCTGGTAGGCCATGTCGTGGATCATGGCGTACAGGCGATTAGGAGGTTATGGGACCAGGTCCAAATATCGCTTCACAGGAACCGGCTCTTGTATCGAATGTGCGGCGTGGTGTTTGCAAGCAGTGAAGGCGGATTAGGTACGACGTGGCGGGGGGTAAAGACTGGTGTTGTTTATGTTTAGGTGGACTAGGCACTATACAGAAAAGAGGGTAAGTTGTAGGCTTGTGTAAAAGAGCGAAATGCAGCAGGCAGCGCTGGGGGAACGAAGGACAAGACGACAACCCGGCCGCAGGAGTACGTGATGTCGTCAAGGGAATTAAGAGGCGGCGTGAGGGTGAGCGAGCGAAGGGGCCGGCGAAGAAGGAAAGAAAGTAGTAGCAGCGCGGCAGAGAGAGAGAGACACACACAGGGCAAGAGCGACCATGCAGCCACGCTCGAAACGCCGGGGGGTGCCTTGCCAGGCCGAACCGTGGACGTTGGCCCGTGCCACCTGTTCATCTTTCCTGAACAGACATTAGCCTGCGTCTAGCGCCAGGTACCCGCGGCCCCTGATTGGCCACCCCATCTAATTTCCAGCCCATCTTGACGCTCGTCGCCCGCCCTGGTCTGCAGATGGGCCGCCCTACACCCCTTATCAACCATCAACTATCAGCAAATAGCTACGCACAGCAACAAAGTTCGCTCTACGGTCTCGCGCTGACCCCATTCTTTGTCGTACTATGACGTGGCTGATGCATACTGCGCCTTCTCCTTCTCTCAATACCCGCCGGCGGCATGGCGTGCTCGCGGAGCAGCGCGGTAAGAGGATCCCAGGACCTGCCAGCTCGTAATTACCGTGCGGCTCCATGGCACATACTGGCTGCTTTCTTAGGCTGGCCCCCGGCACGTCGTAATTTCGCTCGTCATCAAAGCGGCATGCCAGCGCCGCAATGCCACACCCGAGGCTAATGCCAGGCTGTATGCTTGCGACAGTGGCTGCGCTCGCGTGCTCTGCTCTATTGAACCATGTACAAATGTGCAGGGTACTGTCCACATCACATTGCTCCATGAGCGCACGCGGGGTATCAGAAGCAATCACATATAGCAAGGATGTCTAGTGGCCGTTGGAGCCACCACGAGCAGCACCCATGTCCACAACAAACAAACAAAACATACCTCAACAGTGCCCACTCCATTATTCCGAGCACGAGGCTGAGAAGAGCGTGCTTCCGGCTATAACCTGGTGTTCCATGCTAGCTTCTGAAGTAACATGCGTACAGAGGTCAACGCTACTTCAGCCAGGCCCAGTGGCGCTTGGGGGCGAAGATAATAATCAGCCAATGCTGTGGGGCTGAGAAAAACCTGCACCACGCGACAAAGCTACTCCAATTCAAAAAAAAACTTTCGATATAAATGATTAACTTTGAAGATTAGTCATCAAAAACATATCGAGCCTTCCTAGCTCAGTGGTAGAGCGCGTCACTAGTAATGACGAGGTCGTCAGTTCAATTCTGGCGGAAGGCATTCTTTTTGCCACACGGGACTGGTTTTCCCCACGAGTCACCATCATGAACCTCTGGGGCAATATGAGCACAGTTTTTTTCTTGCTTGTAACGCTGTTGAGGCTCATGCGCTCAATCCCCAAGATATCCGCTGATCTGCTTGCAATCATTTGAATGTATGGTTGGTCCCAGACATATCTTCAGCACAACCCTCGACTATTCCATAACACGTGAGCAGTTCATGTACAATGTACCAAGCCCCAACATGGCCGTTGCTTGCTAGATTGTCGGACATTGCATTGATGCGGGAGAAGACTCGCAGGTCAGGTTGCCACTTTACTTCGTATATTGAAAACGCTCACCAGACCAACAAGATGTGTCATTTGCATTTCGGGTGTTTGATACGGGAGTCCCTTACAATAGACGTGCAGCGGTGTAGATAACGGCATAACATCTCAACCCAATGGAACCTCTGATGATGGCCGAGTCAAAACCCTGTATGAAAGACAGTGACCCCATGGTTCAAGAAAGCGGAGCAGTCGTCTCGAAATATTTTTTCTACGGGTCGCACAAGGTGGTTTGGTGGAGCGTTCGAGCGGTGTACGTATGCGAGGTGCTACTAGAGGCTGACTGATAGTTGGTGGGGAAAATCTTGAGAGCTTTGGCACAGGATAAGTGGGGCCAGCTACCTACTAGCGCCTAGTTGACAATCCGCATCTTCTTCGCATCCCAACATCCCGAATTCACATGGAAGCAGGAAAACCCAGTAATCACACGCCATAGCAACAACTCAAAACTTTCGCTGCGATCGCGAAACTTACCCTGTCAGGTCGCCGGGGCGACTCGCACTGCTACAGCACGCTGGCGTCTATTAGAGGATCAGGATTCCGAGTTTAATTTCAGGAAAGGCGTCGCGTCTCGAACACATGGCCCGCACAACTCCTATTCAAAACAGGCCATACCGTTCGCACAAAGTACCAGCATGTACAAGATGTCGTTCGAGAAAAATCCGCTGTCATATCGATATTCCTGGAGAACCATGTCTGTCGTGTCGAGAAAGACGACTTAAGTGTCAATATGTCGAGGGCTCCAGCACGAGTTCTCCTACCGAAGAAGGCTCAGATAAAAGGCCTTCGAAGCGACGCCGACACAGTGAGCCGGAGGAAGGGCCATCTAGGCCTCGCTCGGCCCCAATCTTACATAAAAATGTTAATAATCCCTCGGCATCCATCATGCTTGCGCCACATTTTGCGGAGGACATCGATATCTTCAATCGCCATATTTCGCAACATCGAAAAGCCGGCGGTGAGACTGAGCACTCCAACTACCAGACGTTGTTGCACGATGCTAAAGACCCGGTCGTGTACCTTACGGTGCCGAGGTTCCGAACTGGTCTACCACCCAACAGCGGCTGTGGAAGAGAGCAAGTGGAGATTGTGGAACAGATCATGGGACCCTTCAGGCGGGAAGTCGTCGAACTCTACTTCAGCGAGATCCACTATCATCTCCCCATTCTAGATGACGAGATGTGCGAAACGTTACGAACGGACCAATACGCCAAAGTGCCAAACAATCTCATGTGCGTCATCTATGCACTTGCATCGGCACATTGGGCCAAATCAGATACACTCAAGATGCATCCCAAACCAAATTCATATTATGTTTGGAACAAGGCCATTTCCGCGACCCTGGAAGACTTCCTTAGCCCGGGAATGTCAACCATACAGGCCGCGGTGCTCGACCAAGTCGGCCGTCCTTCGGTTTCCATCATCGGCAACATCACTCTCTGTGGACGGACTGTATCCTTGGCACAAACTTTCGGTCTTCATAGAGATCCTTCAAAATGGTCAATTACAGAAAACGAAAAGTCACTCCGAATACGGCTGTGGTGGTGCGTTCTCATCACCGACCAATGGTCTAGTGTGGCATATGGCGCGCCCCCTTACGTTTCGAAAGGCTACTACGACGTTCCGCGGCCAACTGTCACATCACTCATCGGAAATAGGGCCAGCCCACAGCAGAAGCAAGCTACTACTTGTTTCATATATTTGTGTGGCCTGACCGAATTACTCGCGGAAATCTTGCCTTTTGTTTATCAGATCAATCCAGACCGGTTACAGCTTTCCCGGGAAATTGATCGCTTCAAACTAGAATTGAACGACTTGGAAGCACAACTTCCGGAATGGCTTCCTCTACCAAATCGCCCAGGAACAGCTATGCTTTGGCTCTCATTTCTCTCAATCAGACTCGTTCTTGCCCGTGTAATCTTCCGCGCAGCAGTTCTCGATGGTGATGGCAGCATTGGCCGAAATCGTATGGACCAATTACGCATTGCATCTTCAGCTGTTCTCGACTTCATACTTGCTATGGGTGAAACCCAGTTTCTGGACTTTTGGTTGCCATACGCAACTCACCTCTTGGTACATGCCATCACGGTATCACTTCGCTGCACCGTCGAGACGCAGGATTCCGAGATACGAAATACGTCTGTCACGCGCCTTGAACGCGTCATTGCGCACATTCAGCATGCGCGGGACAACTTTGACTGGGACATTGCAAATTACTGTCTAGAACGGTGCGCTGATCCGGTATCAAAGATTGCCTCGCTAAATGCAAGAGAGGTACCACAACCATCGGAAACAGAGCCTGCGAGCGTTGTTGCAAATGGCAATGGTACTGAAATGCATACGATGCCTAACTTTGATGACGCTTCTTTCCTGCTGTCGGATATCTTAGATCCCAACGCATTTGATTTTTCGTGGGATGCGTTGTGGGACACTCCGTCTGGCATGACAAACTTTTCCATCTGAGAGTAGATGAGCAGCGAAGTATAACAACTTGGAAAAAGGAAAAACTGGCGATTTCAGTGTGGGACGATCTATCAACTAATATTATGCTAATGAGTGGAAATGACTTGATATGCTTCTTTCTATCTCTAGTTATTCGTAACGAAGGTTCTACGATCAAGTATGATAGGCATTTAGATATTTGCTGTGCAAATTAGATTCAGTTCATATTTCTGACATCGATTGTATTTTCTGGTGAAGATAAAAATAACTCTCTCCACTCATTTGTGACTCCGTTGACTGCTATATCTTCTTACGTACTCTATGTTCTGTGTAAGCTGATATTTTAGGACCGATGTCGTGATCCGCTAGTGGCTCTCCTTATTGGCCATCTCCCTAGCCTCAATGGGTGACCCACATCAAAGTCTGTAATCAGTCCAGCTGAATGGGACCACTTGATCTGAACCTCACCCCCCCGTCTGTCATTACGATCATTTTTCCTTTCTAACCAAGCAGAAAGACCCACAGGGAAGAGGATTAGAGTAACACGCCAACCATGTTCTGCACTCGTATTTCCAAATCAGTGGCATCGCGCTCCCTTGTCAAGTCCAGTCATGCGGTACCATCCTCCATTCGGAATCTTGCAACAGTCGCACCAGTGCAGACAGCTACCCGCAATCACAAAATTGTCGTGATTGGCGGTGGCTCAGCTGGCATTGCTCTCTCCCACCAACTGCTTCGAAAAGGAAATTTTGCCCAAGACGACATTGCCATTGTTGATCCCGCGGAATGGCATCACTACCAACCCGGCTGGACCCTTGTTGGTGGTGGTTTGAAGAAGAAAGAAGAGCTCCGTCGCCCACTAAAGGACTTGATCAACCCCAAATTCAAGTTCTACAATACAGCCGTAGGAAGCCTAAACCCAGAGCAAAACTACATCACTACCGGTACCGGGGATAGAATCGGATATGAGCAACTTGTCGTCGTACCTGGAATCACGCTGGATTACGGAGCTGTCCCCGGTCTGAAAGAAGCGCTTGAAGAGAAGGAATCAATGGTTTCCACTATTTACGATTATGCATACTGTGACAAGGCATATAGCAATATCCAGAAGTTCAAAAAGGGTGATGCGGTATTCACCCAGCCAGCGGGTGTAGTCAAGTGTGCGGGTGCACCCCAAAAGATCATGTGGCTTGCGTTGGATTACTGGAAGAACGCTGGGCTTTACCACCCTACATCTTCCAGCGAATCTCCAATAAACATTGCCTTTGCAACTGGCTTGCCAAAAATGTTCGGTGTAGACAAGTACGTTTCGAGAAAAGCTCCCAGCCTCGACCTTACACGCCCGTTTCGATGCTAACACCCCCCCGACAGATACAGCCAAACCCTCGAAAAGCTCCGTGTAGAACGCGGCGTCCAAGGCCTCTTCCAACACGACCTAACCTCCATCTCCGGCAACACTGCCACCTTCAACGTACCCAACCAAGACCCCGTCAAACGCCATTTCGACTTCCTGCACGTCGCCCCCAAAAACGTGCCCTGGTCCTTTGTCAAAAACAGCCCCTTGGCAAACGAAGCCGGCTACGTCGCCGTCTCAGACAGCACAACCCAGCACACCAAATACCCCAACGTCTGGTCCATCGGCGACGCCTCCTCACTCCCCACCAGCAAAACCGTCGCAGCCATCACCGCCGAAGCACCCGTCCTCGTGTCCAACCTGCTCAACCACATGCAAGGGAAGCAGCTAGAAGCCGAGTATGATGGGTACACGTCATGCCCGCTGCTTACGGGGCAGAAGGAGGTGCTGCTTGCGGAGTTTAAGTACGGCGGTGTGCCTAAGGAGACGTTTGGGAGGGTGTTGGGAGTGGATCAGGGAGTGCCTAGGAAGGCGTTTTATTGGTTGAAGAAGGAGTTCTTCCCCTGGGTGTATGGCAGGTATCATGTTAAGGGGGAGTGGGCGGGGCCGAAGGGGTTTGCGAAGTGAGTATAAGGGGGGTTGGGAGATAGGCCTTGGGTCATGTGGTTAGGAATGGATGAGGGAAGAGAGAGATGCACAATATACCCTTGTGAAGACGCTCATGTACTTTTGGAGTAATAAAAAACGTTTGCTGCACAGTAGTAACGTCCCTCACTACGTAGCGAGAAACGCCATATTAGTCGTGAGCAAGCGGCACAAAAGCACAGACCAAAATTCCTTAAGTAGTAACAGGTTACACAAACGCGTCTCCTGTTTACATAATCAGTCCTCGAGCGGCTGAGCCTACTGATCAATGAGGCAAGCACCAGCTGGAAACTATTGCTACCTTCAAGCTAAGCATTCTATCGATAGCTGTACCGAAACTTTTCTTTAACCTCCAACAACTGGAACGTACCTTCTTCAACACTATATTTTGAACAACAAAGAGCAGTAGTATGGCAACCAGCCTCCGCCGTCACGGCCCCAAAGTGACTGAACACGGTCCAGAGAACAGTATGTCAAGTGCATCTACAAATAAACATCTTCGAGAGTTGATATGATGAAATAGTAGAAGAGGTGGTACAGAAAACTATAGTGTCCTACGCAACACGAGCGCTCGTGCCATACAGAAGGGATGAAGAACAACCGGATTTACGTGGAGGCCAGGCTACCGTGTTCAAAGCAACTAGAACGTTACCATCGCGCGGACTTCGACGCAAGGTTGAGACTTTCGCAATTAAAGAAATATATATCGGAGACAGAAGAGCCCGGCGTCAGCTGCACAAAGAGATCGAACACCTTCGGCTTTGTCAACACCCAAACGCACTCCAGCTGAAAGAGGTATACGTGATTGAGCAAGAAGGGTGGACGGACAGAACATTTCTTGTGACCCAACCATGGGCGCAAGCATCACTACAAAAACTACTTGAAGATATAGCAAATTCTCGCGATGGCATGAGCCGACATTGCTCATGGTACAAACCCCACAGTCTTGACCCTTGGCCGAGTATCGTTCGGGAATGCGTTCTCGGGCTCGAGCATTTACATAACAATAAGATTCGACACAAAGATTTGAAACCAGACAATATTCTTCTCGTCGATGAGTCGGATGGTGCTTCTCTGGACCCCAAAGTCCGTGTCGTAATTGCGGATCTAGGAATAAGCAAAGGATACGTGGAAGCCGAGAATACCACTTTCAATGGCACAGAGCAATATCTCGCCCCCGAACAAAAAGCTCAAGCATCGAGTACTTATCATTCCGACATTTTCTCACTCGGTTGCAGCATTTCATGGATCCATGCCCTCCTGAGCTCGAGGCGGTGGGAGCTGTGCCAGGAGAACGAACAGGGTATCTTCCAGCTAGAAAAGCTATACCAAGTTGGTTTCTCCTATAGCTTCAAGGAGGTGCCCCCTCTCTTGAAACAATTACGCCAAACTCATGAAGGTACTAAGCAACCAGAGATGGTCGGGTTTCTCGTTACTCTGGAGGACATCATTATATCTACACTGCTCAAAGAGCCCGATGAGAGACTAAGCCTGCAATCGGTTCTTGCGAAACTCGATGATTACGACGCTTCTTGGCTATAATCGGAGTCTTTCATGATACTCGATCTGTGCATCACTAGCGGCAATCACACTCAAGTCCTGGAAATCGATTTCTCTTCTGTCACAAATGACGCAGAAGCTTTCGACCTCATCCGAGAACACTGTTCAAAAGCTACCTGTTACTACAGCCTGGATTGGCTTCGGTGGCCCGAAGAAGCCAACTTAATAAAATTCTCGTCAACGAATGCATTTGAGGTGCTCGAATGCTCATCCACAGCTTCAAGAACTAGCTTACAAGCCGGGGGGTACTACGAAGATTCTGCGAGGACAGAGTGTTTTCGTGGTAGTCTTTTCATAAGATACTTTTGGAACCCATTGGTGCCTAAGCCTATTTCAACAGGCAGGCAATCTGAGAAACTTCCCAAACGACGTGTAATTATCCATCATCACAGGGACGGATCACACACAGTCTCGACTATCCAGGATCCTCGCTGGGGTGTTCAGATTGTCAAAACATTCCCCTTCAGTATTTACTTGGTCACAGTGACTTTCACTTTGGCTCTATTCTTGGTTGGATACTTGTTTTACTCGGATCGTATTCCTCCTGAACTAACCCCTCTGCCTATATATGCATGTTTTACGTCCGGAACTACGCTTATTATTTGGTCTATATGGTTTCGATATTATAAGCAGCTATGTCAGTGGCTTAGCTAACATTATGGTTTTGTGGGTGGGTGGGACCAAGAGGTCCAGAGGCAAGCAACTTTAAACATGGAGCAAGGCACGCGATGGGAATCGAACACGAGCTACCATGCCGATGACCTAGGGCGAGGAAGGTACAGCGCAGAGCAAGACAAACTTACTCCATGTGGTTTTGTTCCGGTACACTGCATACAGTGTCGGACAATCAACGGCTATGGCCGGCTAGCAGGGCCGGGATCGCTTCAGTGGATGAGGCAAGCTCCATGTCATTGTTATTGTATTCTCTGCAGTTGAATAACAATGGAACAAGAAATACCCCGAACGCAACTACTAGAAAGCTAGAATCTTCTCCCCCTCCAATCCGGTGGACAAAATTCCCAAGACTCAGCGCAGGCCACCACCCTACCAAAATCGTAGCTAGTAGTGATGGATACAAAGTACAAGCTATCTGTGAGTCTTTGGGGGGGTTTTTTTTTCACCGGGTGCCCCCTTAAGTATACCGAGTGTGCTCGCGTCCGCCTCTTAGTCTTGCTTTTGCTGAACATCGAGCCGTCGACATAGCTGCTCGGAATATTGGATCGTAGCGATAGCACATGGCTACATCGTTATATGCGGTGTAAGTTGTCCCAATGCCTAGGAGCGTTGCTATTAATATCACTTATTACCCTACATTCTTTACTCTCACCTTCTTATAGCCTCTTCTACTATTAAAAGCTAAAGTATCTCTTACTTTTCTTAGCATACATGATTTCTCGGCAAGCAATGAGAGACGTTAGACCCCCCAGGGTGCTTACGTACATCACAAGAGCACTGCTCAACACCACAACTTCACAAGCACAAGTGGCACATTGATAGAGACAAAGGATCACATTCAATCATATATACATGGCATTTGTAGTTATCCTCTTTTCGCATCAGTCCAACCTTGACCCGCCCATTGCATCCACTACAAATACACCCCCTCCTTGCGCCCCAGCATCCGCAATTACAAGCGCGATAATCCAGCAATCTCCCTCGGGGCATGGTAATTAGGCACCTTCATGTCGAGCGCGCTACCGCTGTAGCCCAGGTCCTCAGCAGTGAGCACGGCGCACTTCTCGCCGATGAGGAGCGCAGTCGAGTACGTGTTGCAGCCGACGTTGTCGGGGCAGATTGAGAGATCGGCGACCTTGAGGCCCTTGACGCCGTGGACGTTGAGGCGCTCGTCCAGGACACCGTGCTTGACGATTGAGTTTCCGTTCTTGGGGGCCATGGAGCACGTGCCGAGGGAGTGCCAGGTGGTTTCGACGTGGCCTGTGTAAGTATAGTTAGTATGAAAGACTGGTTACTTGGGAGTGTTGAGGTGTTAATTGTGGGTGTGGGAGGGGAACGTACGCTTGACCCAGTCTTCAACGTGCTTGATGTCCTCGTTAGTGTAGTGTAGGTCCTCAAAGACTTCTTGCTGGTTGGAGTTCAAGAAGGTAGGCTCGGGGGCGCGGCCCTTCTCCACAGGGAGGGTCCAGGATCCGTGCTGGATGTTAGCGCTGAGGTTGCCGGGGAGGGCGTATGCGTTGGTGGTTGCGAGGTCCATGTCACGTGCGCGGGCAGGGCTGTCATAGGCGTAGAATGGGTGCATGGACTGGACTTCTCCAGCGTAGGCTTCCATGCGACGAGCAGTCTCACGCGACTTGATGTATCCCCAGACCATCGGGGCCATGTCGCGCTTGTCGTTCATGAAGCCAGCGTCGAAGTCGGGTGCCTCGTATGGATTTGGTGATACAATGTGCGTAGATCCACGAGAGAAGGGGTATTCTAGGAAGTGGAACATCGTGAAGAACTTGCCTGGTGGCATAACCATGTGGTCACCGAACCAGCCAGCAATGACCGAGTAGTGCATGACTGGCTTGTCGGGCTTGTTCTTGAAGTAAGAGTCCCAGCCAGAGCGGAACTCCTTGCATGGCCAGCTGTCCATCATGTTGAGTTCTTCCTCAGTTGGTCGAATCTTCACACCAGCTTCAATGCCGTTGGTTGCGAGTGGTCCGGTGCCGTTGATGTTCCATTGCTGGAAGACTTGCTCTTGCACCTTGGGGTCACCACGAACAAAGTCGTCAAACGACTCTACATGTGGCTTCGCGCGGTATGTCGCGAAAGTCAGGCTATAATGATGTCAGGTAAACTGCATTTCAGCCGTCAGAAAGTAGACTTACTAGTGATCCTGGAAGTTGAGACCAACACCAGGAAGATCAACCAGGGGCTTCACGCCGGCCTTTCGGAGCTTCTCTGAGTCACCAATACCGGAGCGCTGAAGGATGAGTGGTGAGCTCATGGTACCACCGGAAACAATAATCTGCTTGCGGGCGCGAATGGTCCTGGAGTTAACCTGTCCGGGTGAAACAGGCTTGGTAGGAACGACCTTGACGCCGACAGCACGGTCACCCTCGAGAATAACCTTTGATAGAATATTAGCAGCATGAAAGCGTCATGAGAGAAGTTACATACCTTTTCAACCTTGTTGCTGGTCAACAAGTGCAAGTTCTGGTGAACGGCGCGGGTGCTGTGGATGTAGCCGTGAGCAGAGTCAGAGCGACGTCCGGTATCACGGTTGATCCACTTGAGCCAGTGCTCAGCACCGTGGCCGGTGACCAAATCTTGAAGATCATCGGTGGTGGGAATGCCCTGGGATTCGGTGGCACGAAGGAAGTCTTCCTTGATAGGATATGTGTAGTTACCAAAAGAAACCTTAATGGGTCCCTCGAATCCGTGAATGTCGCGGTTGTTGCAGGCTCGCTGATAAGTCTCATGCTTCTTCATGAGAGGAAGGAGTTCCTTGGTAGTCCAGCCCTTGGCCTGGAAGTCATCATAATCGGAAGCAGAGGCACGAGTGTACATCTGAATTGTGTTAATACTACCACTTGATCTGGTCTAATCATGATAATCTTACCATGAAATTAATGGAGGATCCACCTCCAAGGATGTGCGCACAGGGTACAACAGCACGGCGTCCATCGAGCCATTCCGAAGGTCTGGAGTAGTAGAAGGAAGCAGTCTTGCTGTCCAACTTCATGTTCCTGGGATAGATACCCGGACGGAAGACCCATGGGTTGTTGAGATTATTTTCACCAGCCTCAATCAAGAGGACCTGGAGATTATGATCAAGATTGGCCAACCGGCCAGCAACGACACATCCGCATGATCCTCCACCACAAACGATAATATCAACCTTGTAGTTGTCAGTTATTGCGATGACATTACGGCAAGCTAGTGCTTTGGTCATCGTACCTCGTCCGGAATCGTCATTCTGATGGCTCAAGTAAATATCAAACTGTAATTGAAACAGTATACACTTGCTACAAGTTGACCGCAGTGAGCAAGTCAACTGGGCATGATAGAGATCTCACAAAGGCAGAAACGACGTCCCTTTAAACTGTCAAACCCCGCATGTCCAGAATCTCCACGTTCATCGAGGACCCACTCTCTAGGCTGTGTCACTATGCACTTTCAATAGCCGTCCATCCGGATAGTAACACGGTGCATGCATTGTGACGAGGGATCATGTACCATTACCCCAGCTTCCCCACTCAAACAGGGGTGGCATACAGATTCTAACTTCTGCTGGAATGCATGATGGGCCCCTGTCCAAGGCATTCAAACAAAGGCGAGACTACAAAGTTGCGGATCCGCAGAAGGATGGTTGTTGTACCGACGATATACAGGGGTGGGTCTGGAGATGATGATTGGTCCAAAGAGCTAGGATAAAGCTGTTTCCCGGGACTGGGGTACAGGCCAAAAGCGGACGGGGGGAATGCTGCAGTGGTCGTATGTTGGTAAACTGGGTGCGGAGAAGTATCACATCTAGTAAGGAGAAATGCTCGGTTGCGTGTGCAGGCCCACTGTCAGATGTAAGCTGTGCGGAGCCGGAGCTGGGTGGTGAAGATGGCGCGTTCAGGCTTCCAATTCCAGCGTATCAGGTCCTCGGAGAGGAGACAATGTACACGTCCTTGACTAGCAGCGAGTGACACGTGCAACGAAGCAGTCGAGACGAGGCGCGGACCAACAATGATCTACACGAACTCAAGTTGCTGGGGATCGTGGGGAGTTGATTCGGAGGAAGTAGTATGGTAGCTGACTGCATCGCACCGTTTGGAGCTCCCTGGAGCTCCCTGAAGCTTCCCCGTCCTACCCGGATGACGGCTCTTGGCTCCCATGCGCCTGCGGTAGGTTCTGTTGGGCGCACGTTGGTCTGCGGGGGTCATGCCGCGCTGACGCTCTTTTGGATGCACTTCTCTCTCTCGTGGAAGAATGCGGATGTGGGGTGCAGGACTTCCTGTGCCTCATGCTGAGGGGAGTGTAGCTTGGCGTGAACGCTAGTGCCAGAGAGTGCGGGGTTAGCCCCGCCCCGGCGTACGGGGAAGTGATAGACCAGCCACTGCAACCATCTCCTCGAAAGCCGTGTTATGCTCTGCCGTCAGCACATCTTATCACAGGTGGTGGCATGTGTCGGCTGTTGAATGTCTACTAAGCTGCAAACTATGTGACGTTATCTTTTGCGGCTGGGCACGATCCGACTCCAGAGCGTAGCCATTATACATTGACTCGCAAAAGCGAGTATCGCCAGAGGCTTTGGTTGTGCTTCTCAAGTCTGCATAATATTGGCTGCGGGAATGCGGAGATCAGCAGACGTCTCGGCGCACCAAGGATTGCATGTTAACTGTGAATCTCGTATGAGGCTGATCGATCGAGAAGACACATAGCAGTGCTACTAAGATCGTATCATACCCATCGCCAATCCAATCCAGATATGCGGCCTCGTGGTGTGCTCTGCAGCTCGAGTAACTCTGCGTGAATTTCTTTTGGGCACACTCAAGTGTCAGAGATCTCCGCCTCAACTCCAGTAAACAGCATTGTTGCAAGTCTCTTATGTTGAGGTTCGAGGTTGAGACAGCTAAGCAGGGAAAGTAACTTTCCGCCGAGCGGTCAATCCCCTGTACAATGTAAGTAGTGTAGTCGCAAGCCCTGGCTTAGTCGTCCCAGGACCACTCACTCGACGGGGGTGCGTACTGTCGATCCGAACGGTCCTATTCAAAGTTTACCAGCCTCGAAAGGTTTCTGGTCTAGCCTAGTAGATTCGCATGGCACCGAGACTGTGTACAGAATAGAGTGGTTTCAGTTGTGTCGAACCGTGTGTACATAAGCCGGTACCTAAAGTTCATTGGCCGTCATACGCCCATATGAGGATCCGGTCAGCCCACAAGAAACTTTCCAATAATCTCCAGAACGCCCACAAATCTAATAATACATGGTTCTCGTATGTCAAAACACCTCCCAACACAATAGGGTTATCGATCTTATAATAGCATCCAAATTCCACCAACGCCAAGGATGCATTTTGAAAGGAGTGTAGGTGAAAGACAGGGGAAGTACAAATACCCAGCGTAATACAAGAGGAACAAGATAAACGGAATCCTAGATGACCTCGTGTCGTTCCCAGCCGGTTGGCTTTTGATGCGCAAGGTCCTTTGTTGGGTGTGGCACTTCCGGATTCCGATACTCGCTAACGTAGGGGTTGGGATCCTCCTTCTGGTCGAGGTTACCAAAGGTGTGGTTGACTTCTCGATGCTTGCTTTCATCTGCGCGGACTGGGGTGGTGTTAGCGTGCTGTGCAATACATGTCGATAAAAACACACGTACTGTAGAGAAGCAGATCGCGCATTGTGCGGTGACCCTCTGGCATCTGCCAGTAATCAACCGCAATCTCGGGTGCTTCCATCTTCTCCCATTTGGGAAGACGGCCTTCGTCAAGGTCTTTGATCTGACGCGTGTATGTGATGACTGCCTCCTCTTCAAGGTATCCAATGAAGCGGTGGACAGTGCGAGGGCTTAGGAGGTAGGCGAAGAACAGGGCGTTGCAAAATACACCTTGTGCTCCAAGTACCATGAGGCGCATAAAGGGTCCAGGGCGTTGCATCTTCAGGAACACAAGCAGGTGCATACGCTCGTTGTAGCTTTCTTCTAGTAGGCTCTCGATCCTGGAGAGTGTGCATTAGTGAATGTGCAATGCCTATTGCGCAATAATACGTACCATCCATTGTCTCGCTTCATCCTCCGCATAGAATGCAGGTGGCGTAGCATACCGGCTACCATGCCAGGAACGCCTGCAACGCTCTCTAAGAAGACATTCCGAATCAAATACTTCTCTTCCGTCATGGCGAACTGCTTTCTTGCTGCCACTGGGTCTTTGGCATCCACATCCACAGGCTTTGGGTGCTTGTATCCTGTCACCCTATCGAGACCCCAGCGTAGGACCTTGACGGCGATCAAAGCAACTTTATCGGACATGGTCTTGGCTTCACGGTGAGCAACGATGACTTGGTTCATCTGCTCTTCTGTGTATACTGGGAGTTGTCAGTGGCTGATGAGTCAGACAAGCTCAATGTATGTACCTGGATGTGGCCATGCTGCCTGCGTTTTGCGAACTTTCTCTGTCGGATGCTTCTCAAAAAACTCTTTGATCTTGGCTTCACCACTGGGCGAAGAAGAAAAGCTTCGTCTAGCGTTTGAAGTCTTGAAGTGTTGGGTCACGATGAAGGTGGGTCGAAGTCCGGCATTGTAGCTCTGGAAGGACTTGATAAGGTGAGCGGTGCCCCGTTTTGAGGCCGCTGATCCGTATATTGCTGCTCTAGTGGACATCATATACGGCGAAGAGTGTGTGTGTGTCAAAAGAGGTGAGTGGAGAACTGAGGATGTCGTCCAGGTGGTGTAGTAGTGAATACTGATGTGTGGTATGAGAGACTACTGAGGCACTCATGAGTCCTTTAATAGTCATTGATACAAACGTAAACGAGACGCCGATAACCAAAAAATCTTCGATTAGTACTCGTGCTTTCCGTAGACAGCCACTGATGACGCCTAGTCACCAAGGGTGAAACAGGAATGGCCATGGGACGCCGTAGCAACATTACGGCATCTCCATTCCACGGCAGCGCCTACGAGCAAATAGGCATTGTCTAAGATGCCGAGACAGTAAGCAGACCTGTCGAGAACAGACGCATAGGTCGCGTGCAGAGACGAGTTCGAAGCGGCTGAGCAATTCAATACTCAGCTAACGAGAAGAAACCGGAACAAGGCAGCCAAGCCTCCAACTTCCGATTGCAGACATTGGTCAAATACCCCTGCAAAACCGACACCTGAAGTTGTAGATCTCTTATATTTAGTACCGATGGTATTGCAATATAATGGAGAGCTGATATCCCGGTTTTCTAGATGTTTTAAAGTCCAAGTTGACCGTGTTGGTCGCATCGAATGCTTTGCAACTCATCCCGGGAGATGTTCGTCGGGCTTTCGGGGACTCGCTATCCACAAAGGAAGACCCACCTGCACCCTAAAAACCCGGCAACAACGATGACTGCATCTATTCACCGATGAGCCAAACGCCATCCGATTGGAACTCCAAAGCCAGTGAAAGGCTGCCCGCGCTTGCGCATTTCAAATACTCGCTACCAGTATACTGTATATCAAAGGCTACTCAAACAACAATGATAATAGCAAACCATGAACAGCCAGGTGCATCCCAGTTGAACAAGTAGAAGCTTAACAGAACGAAGAATATCTAAAAGACACGAATACAACTTCTAGAAGGATTGGAAGAGTAAGCGCATCCTTCTACGCCGAGTACGCGAGATAATGCATGTTGCAGCTCATCCACACTGTGGCGCAATCCCGGTCTTTCTGTTTTAGGTTAAAAATACGCGAACCCGCAGCTTCGTGGTCGGATGTGTGATACTTACGAAGCACAGAGAGATAGCCACATTGTCTGCAACAAGCTCAGGTGGGAATACAGATGACATCAGGTGAATCAGGCACGCAGGTATCACAGCTGCCTGTGAAATATTTGCAAAAACTAGTTTCCATCCGTCAAACATATCCATCCCTCGTCAACTTGGTAGTTGGCCCCCAGTAACGAAGCTAGCCTCATCGCTGAGGAGGAATGCAACCACATTTAGCATTTTGCAGAGCGACAACATACCAGGAGAGACGGCATTTGTTCTGATGCCGGGATATTCCTTGGCAGCGCTCCGGCACAACCCAAGAACGGCATGTTTGCTAGCAGCGTAGCTAGACAAATTGGCCCACCCAATAACTGCATTGACACTCGCAGCTGGAAACATGAAGAAGACATAGACGATGATATTCCAGCATATCCCAACCACATAGCAGAGATAACCGACTAGATGAGGGAGGCGGAATGCCTTGTCGTGGGGTAAGAAGGATGGGGATCGCTTTCGCCAAACGAGTAAGGCTGTTGGAATGGCGAAGGAGAATTAGAGTACCTGAATTGCCACACCGAAGAATGAGTTGAAGGATAGGAGAAGAAAAAAGGGTTCATTAGAATGAAGGACATAGGATGAGTCGAGGGGGGTGACTGCAAACCTGTAGTAGAGGCCGAAAATAGTAAATGACCTTGAAAAGTTGAACAGAAGGGAAGATGGAAAGTAATGCACATCCCAAATTATAAATCTTGGACATTTTTTTCAAGGTAGATGTAAAGTGTTGCGATGATGTTGAAGACTTCACAAGGCAAGAACGAGTGCTAGGGGTGAGAAACGTAGGATTGGTTGAATTGAATCACCAGAGCAAAGACGATGTTGGAGGTGATGAGGAATATTCCAGCTGCCATGGAGAGAACCGGGAGAACAAGGCAGCTGTGTCGCAGATGTAGGACACTATTACAACAAGAGAAGCGTAAAGCAGCGTCACGGTGCCGCCTTGTGCAATAGCAATGACTGAAGATAGTGACGATGCCAGCTAACGTCTGGATGCGCTGAAGATGTTGTTTTCATCTTAAACGAAGGTGGCTGTATGGTCCTTGAACACTTCCTCTCAAAGGACCAGATTGAGTGTATCACCAACGATCTAGAGCCGTCGCTTTGCGCTTTGCGTCCCGGATTGGACAGTGGCGATGAGCATCCGACTCGGTTTTTTCGGCGAGCAGATAAAACGACTCAACAACTTGGCTACTGTGCATATTTCTTCGTCCAACAATGGTGTACTTGGTTCGGACAGTTTCCATGGGATCTGTGATAAGATGTTCCTGCAAGAATCTGGTAGCTTTTGGGTAAAGTATGCTTAGGTAATCAATACATTACTAACTACTATGCATACGTTATCATTTACCAAACTTCTCTGGATAAGTTCCAAGTAAGCCCCTCTAATAGCGGACGCTGAAGCCACTCTCATCGGGCTTTGTGGCAATGTCAGAGTGGTCGACTTTGGAGACGGATGAGGCTGGTGGACCCTTGTGCAGGTGGTGGACGAAGTCGTTGAGCTTGTCGTCGGTGGCCTGAGCTTCGCCCTGGACCTGGAAGGGGTTAGTGCGTGTGAGGTGTGGTGTGGCGCGCCATGCCATGGTAATAGCATTGTGAGTGCATACGCTTCCGTCTGATGCATTGGTCACGAAGCCCGTCACACCAAGACTGCGGGCGGTCTTCTGGGTGAAGGACCTGAAATTGACGCCCTGTACACGGCCCTCGACCTTGTACTGGATCTGTGCAAAGTGATTAGCTTCTGCCACGACAGCAGCCACTTGGCATGACAGCGACGGACGTGACGCACTCGCTTGGCCGACATTGTGGGTTTAATGCGTTTGCTTGGATGGGGGGGCGGAGGGGCACGGCAGCGCTTCAAGTACAGTGCAACGAATTTCGATGCTATAGGCAGGGAGAAGAGTACAGCTATGCAGCAAGACAAGACAAGACAAGACACACGAGGGCCAGTCAAGCCACTGGCTCGTCGGTGATACTATGGGCCAGGCGCGGTGCAGCAGGGCGACGTCATCGCAACTGGCGAAACCTAGACGCTACTGCGACTGCTACTGCTGCTGCTGGTACCAGAGTACCGTTGGGGGAGGTTACCCCTGCGACGTCGCGGATGGTGGACGGGTGCGGGGCCAGCGTGAGAGGTGCTTTTGCTGGGAAGATGGATGCAGTCGCACGCAGAGAGGGAGCTAGGAGGACAGCCTCAGCCGCCGCAAGGGGCCAGCGCGGGTCAACGGGCGAATTTCTTTTTTTGCCCACATGTCCAAAGTAAAGTATGTACAGTCAGCGCCGTGTTGCTCGCAACCGCAATGTGTTCACGGCTGCCGGAAATTAGTCGCCGCGAGGGAGCGCCGGGCGGTGGTGACGCTAGTCTCGCGTTGTTTTCGGATACAATCTCGCGTCGCTCCCCAGTCGATGAAACCTCTAATCAAACGCCCCCCCTTTCGCCCCAGAGTCACATAGCAACAACCGCACTTCGCCCAGGTGGCTCCGCAAACAACTGCGAGTCCTTGAAAACCGCCCTCACGCTCCGTAAATGCCGAGGATTCGTACAAAGCACCGAATCTCTCTGCTGATAAGGAGTCTGACGACTGCCACGGCTTTGCACCTTCCCCCCCTGTCAACCACAATGGACACCACCACATCCACCTCGCCGCCCCAACGCTCCACGTCGCCCGACCCATGGGCTACGCCCTCCCTTGCCATCGGCGCCATCCCGCCCCTCGACCGCTCCGTCTCGACAGCTTCGTCGGTCTCGTCAGTTTCTGGACGCTCAGCAGGCTCCCGGTTGTCCGATGGCGGCAGGCGGCGTGGATACATGAGGCCTGAGGGCACCGAGTTCTCCGAGTCTGCAAAGAGCAGAGAGAGCGTCATGAACCTCGGCACTATTGCCCATCTGCAATACTACTTTGCCAGAACTGGTCTGCTTGACACCGCGACTGGACGAATAGCAAAAGGTCGCAAGCCCGGATCGCGAACAGCGAGCGGCAACGAGCCACTCTCGCCGGGGCTCGATGCAGAGTTTGGTATATTATCGCCTGGATCACCAATGAGCGAGCATCACATGGGCGAGGGCTTCGTCGAGTCGCCGCTTGACGAGACGCCCTCCATGACCTGGGAGGACCCTGAGCCCATGATGCTCCCGCCTACCGTTAGCACATACAAGAACAACCCCATCTACGTACCCCCGCCACCTGACATGACAGTACTTCGTCGCGAACTACGCGAATCGCTCGCCGAATCCATGAAACATCTGCACGAGCTCGAGAAGGGCTTCTCTGACATTCAGCCAGACGGAAAGACAGCAAAGAACGGTGGTGCTGATGCGTCGGGGTGGCACGAAGTTCAGGGCTTAAACTTGCTGGATGTCACGACGCTGGCCATCAGGGCTGCCAAAAACTACTACACTGCACACGAAGAGCCACAGCGACTTTATGCTATCAAGTCGGAACGTGAGATTCGCAAGGAGCTGTATGATACACTCGAGGTACTGAAGCGCCTGGCTATTCGTAACTTTGGAAACGGTGTTCAGCCATACGAAGTAACTCAACTCAAGCAGTGGGTTGACGATATCAGCGCGCTTCTAGATACGGAAGAAGAGAAGGAACGCGAAGAACAAGAGGCACGTGAAACATGGTCGTGGCGCGATGGCGACTGGACGGGCAAGGAGCGAGAGCGAGAAGTTCTCTTTCTCCGATCGTTTGACGAGACGAGCGCCGAAGCCCTTCCAGAGTGGACAGCCCCTACTGACACCGAACTCCCGACACCCTTCCTTGCTACACTCCAAGACGGACTGAGACTGGTGCGCCTGCACAACACGCTAGTGCGAAGATCGAAACGACACTTTGAGCAGATCAAGACATACCACACAGACACAACGAAGCCATACCGCTGCGCCGACAACCTGCGCTACTGGGTCAAAGCGGCCGAGCTGCGCTGGGACATTAAGCTCGACGTCGACGTCATGGGCGTGGTGCAGGGCAAGGATGCGGAGGCGTGGCGCAAGTTTGACGCCGCTATTCTACAATGGAGCCAAGGGGTGCGTGAGGAAATCACGCTCGAGTGGCTGAAGCAGAAGAACCAGGCGAGAACACCTACACTACAGATCGACCCAAACTATGAGGCGCTGTGAAGTGGCCAGATGATGGCAGATGCGAGGGCTGGTTCGCCGATTTCTTTCGCTGTTTATGTTTTTTTGCAAGTATCATCCTTTTGTAATTTGCACGATGATTACGTCTTCAGACTCTCAACTCCTTCTTGGCAGAAGTCTTAGTAGTGTAGTTTACCCTTTTTATTTCTTTTGTCTTTTCGGGAGAAAGCCCTGGATGGAAGCTGGGCTCCCTTAGTATCATTCGGCTCAGAGGGCGCTGGATGGCTGGCGACTTGAGATAGATACCCCCTTTTTGGATCAGCGGCTTGCAGTCAGATGTTGTATGAAATGGAGTCTCGTTGAGAATGAAAGGTGGTGCCAGGGTGTGTGAGTGTGTGTGTGTATGTACTATGTAATGTCTATGTAGGGTTATACGGAGATGTATCATTGGTAATAACAGTATTTGTCGTTGTCATAGGAAGAATCGTAGTAGTCATCTGAAAAGGGGGGGCCGGGGCCCAAATGGTCCAGACGTGTCTACATGCTAAGTAGATGTGCAGCAGTGTGGTCCACGTGGTTGGAGGGGCGCATTTGTGTACAAAGTGTACAATGTGGGTACATGTGTATGTAGTATACTGACAGGTCGTATATGTGTGCACAAGGCGGGCTTGGGGCGCATAGTGAAGTCATGTGCTCGTATATCCAAGGCATATATAGCCACTGCACACGCTCGACGGCCGACCGAGCGCCTCTTTAGCGTTGCAGAGTTGGAGGGGCTGGACGCATTGACAGCATTGCGCGCAGGGGGCTTGCTTGCGGAAATTGAGCATAGCGGCACTCGGTGTCTCAAAGGCGGGACGCTGTGAACTGTCCTGATTGCTGGGGGAACGTGTCGTCCAGGCGTGGCTCATTTGCATACGACGTCTTATCGCGGCGGGAACAGCACAGAGGACACTGAAGCCCATTTGCATTCTCGCCCTCTGCTGCAGGCCGCCTAGTGCCTACGTACTACATACATACCTTACATACACAGCCGCCTGTCCATACACATACCACCAAAAGAAACGCGTGAAGGCGGCTGACGCGACGTCGGAGCCGGCCACCTCCCCAAGCCCTCGAAGAAGCGACTCATCTCCCGGTGCAGCGCATCCGTGCATCCAGCGCACCTCCGGCGTGCGCAGCCCTCGCCCTCGACTGAACGCGACCTGGAGATCTTCTCGAGGTCCAAGCAGAGAAATGCTCGATGAGCCACCCGGATGCGCCGCCTCGAGTGAACAACAGCAGCAGCCCCGCGACTGCCGTTGACCTGCCAGCGAAGACACCGCCCAATCCATCATCAGCCCCATCGCCAGCAGCGTCATCGCCCAAACCCCTTCGTCCCACGCCTCCACACCTCGAAAGCACCACCAAACTCGCGCGAAATGTCTCTCCGGGCCTACTGGCGCGCATGAAGTTCCTCAACCAGCCCGCCGACACCCACTCCGCTACCAAGCCCACCGTCGACGTCGGCCGCATCGAGCAGGATCGGCTGCGGCGTCTCGACGAGTTCCGCAAAGCCCGCAACCTCGACATCGAGCGCCGCGGCACTGCGTGGACGGCAAGGCCTGGCCAGTCGACGCCCACCCTCACGCCCCTCATTCCCCAGTCGACGGGCGGGAGCGTGCCAGCTCTCACCATGGAGCCCGACTTTGAGAGCGACCGCAGCAGTGTCGTCAGCACCAGCGACAAGGTTCTGCCCTCCGAGTCGGATGCCGATGGTGAGCTCGACATGCAAAAGTATCGCTTGCCCGACGTCACCAAGCCCGAAAAAGCACTCGGCCAGACGCTGGTCGCGACTGCAATGACATCGCCCATCACAAGCGCGACAACAACACCCCCAGCAACCACACCTGCAACTGCAACTGCAACCACCACATCAACAGTACAAGAGGCACCCATCATCAGCCCCTCGCAACCACCACAACCACAACCACAACCACCATCCACGGTAGCCGCCCTCCTACCACCATTGCCCATCCAGGCAGAACGCACACTACCCCCAACGCCGCCGCCCAAAGACTCGCCGCCGCTACAGGACTCGCCGCCGCTGCCACCACTGCCGCTGGCCGACCCCGACGAAGCTTCCGTCCTCGACGACAACAATGGCATCGATATCGAGTCCTACTTCCAGCGCCGCCACTACCCGCGTGCCGGCTCCATCTATACCCTCTCCAAGGCTAGCTTCACCAACCAGATCCAGCAGCTGACCTCGATGAAGCTGCCGCCTACCACCATCGCCTCCGAGATCACCGCCCTAGCCTCGCCAACCCAGGCCGCCCGCGCACTGCACAAGGCAGCCAACGACATCCGTCTATGGGTCTCCAAGATCAAGGAGGTCCTCAGCGGCCTGGACGCCGACGACGATGTCGAGTGGGCCGCTGCTGCTGGCCGAGAGGGACTCGCCGAGGTTGACACCGCAATCAGCAAGTTCGAGGGACTTGTCAATGTCTACATCGGTGCTATCGAAGACCTCCAATCGCGCTCAGACATTGCCCTGCTGCCTACAAGAGATCAAGTCACCCTCGTGAGCCAGATGGAAGACATTGTAATGAGCTGGGGTGAGATCAAGCAGACCCTCAAGGGTATCAAGAACCAAGTCGAGATTGCCATGGAGTGGGAAGAGCTGTGGAACAATGTTTTGGGTGAGATTGGTGCCGAAGTCGAAAACCTCAGCCGCTTGGTATTCGAGATGGAGGAGCGCAGACATCGTGTCATCTCAGATTCAGTCGCCGAGGCGCCAGAAAAGTTCGACATCAAAGAGCTCGAGAACATTGTCGAGGATATCCCGCGAAAGCAAGCCATTCTCAACAGCAAGCGGTTTAGCATGCCCACGCTGTCCATCCTGTCTCCTGTTTCGCCGCTCCCTCAGATCGAACAGGAAAACTCTCGACTACTGGCTCTCTTCGCCAAACTGCAGCCATTGCGTGCATCGCTCGACTTCCTTCCCATGCGACTCAGTACTTTTCAAATAAGGGCAAAGACCATTTTCCCCTCTGCTTGTGACGAGCTGGACCGCAGGAGGGAGCAGCTCGAGGCCCAGGAGAAGAAGTTGGAGGCCGAAGCAGACGCACTTCGAGAGGAACTGGGTGAGGATAAGTGGGTACACAGCTTCCGCCAGGCTGGAAGCAAGGCTGTCGCCATGTACGATTCATGCATGAAGAGCATACAGAGACTACAGCAAGCCATCGACGACACTGACGACGAGAAGCTAGCCTCACGCATTGCCACGTACAAAGACAAGAGAGACCACTACCCGCCGTCTATGAGGCGTGTCCTGGAGTTGATCGACATTGAGATGAAGCACAGGTCTACCGTCAATGGCGAGATTCTGCGCATTCAACAGGATGTACGGTCCAAGGTAGAGGATCTTGAGACAGTCACTGGAAACATGGACGCCATCCTGGAAGACTTTACTGCCAGACGCAAGCTTCGTGACTCTGTTTCTACCGTCCTCTCTGCTCGCACCGAAAACTCGTTCGCTCATTCCAACATGGGCACACCAGGCAGCTCTCCCGCTTCAAGCGTCATCATGAGCCGCAAGAGTAGTGCCACGAGCTCCGCTGTTCTCCCGTCGGGCAAGAAGCCCCGTCAGCCCAGTGCCGCGTCATCCAAACCAGTGATGCCCGCGAACCGACGATACTCGAGCATGCCGCAAAGCACAGCTGCTCCTCCTCGCAAGTCCCTGCCCTCATCTCGTCTGGACTTTACACCTTCTCGCGCCACAGCTGGCACATTGGCTAGCCAAGCACGCGTGAAGACTCCCACCGACAAACCGGGACCCAAGCCTCGCTGGAACTCGGATACGCATCTGCGTGACACAATCATTGGACACAACTTCAAGCCGTTGTCTCTGAGCACACCATCGCCATTCCGAAAGGACAAGGACACGCCGAGTGGATCTGCACGAAGCTCTTCAAGCCGTACGTCCATTCCTGTAAGAAGCCCATTAGGCCGTTCCTCGAATCTCTCGCCCGCGATGTCTGCGAGGTCCACGTCGACCAGCCCTGCCTTGCAGCGCCCGGGACGACTTCTGGCGAGTCCGATGGAGACACCGGAAACACCTGGAGATGCCAGGCCGGCGCCTCGGTCAACACCGGCATCTTCCCCCCAGGCGAAGACAACCACGCCTGGGTCAAGCCGCCGCGTAACCACTGCAAGACAAGATGGTATGAGTCCTGGTGGTGAGGAGAGCCCTGCGGCCCGTCGCGCGTCTCGGCCTTCCAGTTCGTCAACCAATCATCGCACCGGTATGTTCAGCTCGAAGCAACGACCTTCGTCAGCCCCAAAGCCCACAGAAACCAGCCCCGCTTCGACCTCTGGGCGTACGATCAGCAGGCTCGGCAATGTGAATGGAGGAAGGGCCAGCAGAGCCGGCGAAGCACGCACCGATAGTCGTATTAGCGGGCGCCAGTCAAGCCAAGGACAAAACAAACCTGTCTGGAGGTAGGCGCTCACAAAGCGGACATTTTCTGCCGGGAGCTCCGACCTTGAAGTGAACGACTCCCCTATCCAGTCTTCTTTCAAGCAAATAACGGCATCCTCATGTCGATCAATGTCGTATTGACAGCCTTTTGTTCCCCAACACTTCATTTCACCCCCGGATCCTGGCTTGATTCGCACCACCCCTATTCACTAGTACCGATTTTAGCTAACTAGTTGCCTTTTTATCGTTTTTGCGCCTTTTCCTGTTACGGTGTTCAGGAGCGGCTCCCCCCTTTTATTCCCGATGTATGGCATCGACTATCGATCTCAACTCTGGAAATCATCATTTGAGTGATTTTTCCTCACTTGGGCGTTTTTGGTGGTTGGGAGAAAGTATCCTATACCCCGGAGTTTTTGTTTTTTTAGCACTGTTTGCTTGTTTGCTTAGCGCCCCCTCTTACTTCTTCCAACAGCAGCCGTACGGCATGTTCGGAATGCGGCGATACCCCCCTCATGTCAAGCTTTGGTGCGTTTTTGAAAGCGTTGTAGTTTGTTGTCAAGCATGGCGAACATTGTATATGCAGACTAGATTGGTATTGTAGGGTTCGATGGGCGTAGCATAGGAAAGGAAGAAGCGAAGTGTTTGGTGAGGTGGTGGATATCGAGGTGAAGCAAACTTACACTATGTGTATAAGTTGGGAGTTTTGCCATTTGATTAGTAACGTGCATATCCATGCGTGGCGGAACACCAACTGTAACGGACACAAATACAGGTACTTAGACTTTGCATCCTTAGACAACTTCTGAATATATCTACAAGTACCTAATACAAGAATTACTATCATGTGACACCTTCTTTTTAATGTACGCAGCAGGCTTTTGGAGACATAACCAGCAGAGCGTTTTA
The DNA here is from genome assembly GCF_000527765.1 of Bipolaris victoriae FI3. Lineage (NCBI taxonomy): Eukaryota > Fungi > Ascomycota > Dothideomycetes > Pleosporales > Pleosporaceae > Bipolaris > Bipolaris victoriae. The sequence continues at coordinate 28,976 of NW_014575305.1, forward strand.
TTAACACAGAGCTAATACTATCTATCACATTTTGTCTATTTATTGGCATCTTCGTCCCCATGTTGTTAAAGGAGATACGAGTTACTACAGCATCCAATAGGCCAACGACAGCTACTTTCTTTCACTTTCTATGCGCATTGCCGAATATATCTATCAATCATACACCGGCGACCTGTAGTAGAGGTTTTATCCTCTACATATTATCTGTCAGCAAAAAAACTCATCCCGATTCATTTAGAGGCTAAGCTAGATCCCGTAAAGAATTTGCCAGTCTTGACTTTCTCTTTCTTACCTTTACAAGTCAAGAACCCAGAGGACCCAGAGTCACATTGGCAGCAATTCCCATCACCCCTGCACTCTCCTACGTTTTACATTTTAGCCAACAAAGTCCCTTTTAGTAAGATGGGTTTGTTTCGTTGCACATACCTCCTACGCCTTTTAGGAATCGAGTGTCGCAGGTGTACTTTGCGGTTGTGGTGCTGAGGGTTAGGCTGAATGCTAGGGCGAGAAGGAAACGCATTTTTTTGGTTTTTGAGGAGAGAGAGAGAGGTGGGGGGGGGGGAGATGGGAAGAACGAGGAGGTGAAATAAAAAGGTATGGAGGTGTATGTTAACGTATATAGCGCACTGTGCGGAATCGGATGAGCAGCAGTAGAGAAGGTATTTAAATAGATTAAATGTCTTACCCAACGGGATTATTTCGCTGGTATGGCATGACATGGATACTTGGACAATCGTATCAGACGAAGCGGAAGATAAACGCGGTAGTTTCTAAACATGGAACAGAAGACCCGGGTTGGAGGGAGGGGTCCCAAAAGTAATAATAATTACAGTTCTTAGTCTCTCAGGTAATATCTTACATCAAATCTATCTAGAACGAGTGAAAGTTTTGTGTCCCTGTAAAGTAAGCACGCTGCTTTTGGATATGCTGGATAAAAGCATAAAGCAGTAGTTATATATTGGTATTAAGCGGAACTTGTTAATAATACCAGAGTCTTTGAAGTTTTGATGGAAAAGATGTGTTGTAGGACGAACGCTTTATAGGAATCTATGTAACATGATCAAGTAGTTCTTATACCAACAAGCCCTAGAAAGCCCAGAAGGAAGTCTCGTCCGGATCGTTCGTATTGAATTTACTCAGCCCCGAACTCACCAGGTGGATATGCTTTCCAATTGTAGTCACGGAAATAAAGCATGGGCATGGTCTAGTTAGTAAGTGAGAGAGACCACAGAGTAGACCGTACACACACACCCTTTCCTCTTTCCCGTATTTTAACTGGCCCTAAGCTTACTTGCAGTAAGTACTGTAACCCGTATAGCGGTGGCTAGCGCCGCCCTTCACTCGGACTTTACTGGGACTTTGTATCTGCATACCTGCTGTTTCGTTTCTGTACTTGAGTGAGTTTATTAAGCTATATGTCTTTTTAATCTCTATTCTGTACTTTTTTGTTGCTGAACCAACTTATATACTACCGTCGATACATACCCTCTAACAAGGAAAAGTATTTTCTGTATTGTTTAAACTGTTTGAACGTAGCGTTATGCGCTGACATTTGATTTGAAGGTACTGCTAGGAACATGGTGTTTACTATAGCCAACCGGCAACTGGAATCAAAGACTTCTTCAGCTCTAATAAGAGTAAAAGCTTCTTTATACACTAGTACTTTCACTAAACGTTGTATCATTCAATCGGCTAGCGCTTACATAATAAAATAACGCACTATCTAGTGCTGATATTGCCCCTTTTTTTCTCCTCTTTAGGCAAACCGAATGTTTATTTTGCTAGCCCGAGCTTTTGCAATCTCTTCTCTCTTACTGGAAAGTCCGTTTTTTTGCTTGGTCTGGTTGGGGAGATTGCTGGCCTAGGTATGCTAGTAGATAGGTAGGTTAGCTTAGCACGATGTGTAAGTAGTAGAGGGAAAAGTATGGCAGTGGTCGCATAGGGCGTGGGTAGAGGTAGACATAGGGTTACTGAGACCTACAGGTAGGAGTAGAGGTGGGCTTACATAAGATCTGAATTCCTACGACCCAATTTACTCACCGTACGCTGGTTAGATGGTTATTGGATGCGAATGTTCACCGCTTGCTGACACGCATTCAATGGTACTGAGCATTGTGCGTTTTATGCTAATACCTCTGTAGTCCTGTTGGTTATTCTTGCTTACAAGGACTACAATACAGCTAAGGGTAAAGAGCACATTACCGGTTTTGTCCATGGTGTACACATTATTCGGCACAAGCAAAGAAGTCATAGAATTAATACCACTCAGATATTGAACATAGTAATTTTCCCTATTCACCTTTTTAAGTATTCCCACCTCTTTCTTCGTTTCCCATTCACTTCTCTCAACCCTATCATCTACCACCGTACATCCACACATCATATCCTCGCATTTCACCCACACCTCCACCCCTTTCGCTCCATGATGAATCCGCATATTCTCCAAAACCCTTCACTACCGTGCTTATCGCATAGTCCCCGTGCATAATATCGATCTCTTGGTCGTAAAATCGCGCCTCGGGGGCGACCTACCCAGCACCTTTTTTGCTTTTGCTTTTGTTTCTGTTTCTCGCGAGTGGGTTCCTTGTCGCTTTCGGTGCCGGAGGAGAAGGAAGAAGAGGGGTAAGAGGAGGGTGCGGGGGTGTAGGGGAGGAGGAAGGGGGGGAAGGTAGGTTCGTGGGGGTGGTTCTGGGGACTGCCTGGGGTATTGGAAGCGGTGGCTGCAGAGGGATTCTTGTTGGTGTGGGAGCGGAGGAAGAAGTTTGTAAGAAATGTGGTTAGTTTCTGGAGGAGGGTGGAGATGCTGTATTCAGGGTTTGTGTTGGTCGAGGTGCTGGTTGCTGTAGAATCGTTAGTGTAGAGACTGTAGTTGTTGTTCTTGGTGGTAGAAGATTCAGCTCTTGTCAAGTTTCGTGCGTCAAGGAGTTCTTGTGGATGTAGTTCCCGGCCAATGTGGGGGAGTGTGAAAATGGTTGGGTAAGTTTTCTTGCTTGTTGAGCTTGGAGGAAGAGCAGTGTACTGCTTTGCTGGATTTGAGGTCTGTCCTTGTGCAGGGCCAGTGTACAGAGTATTAATAGATGATGGTGTTTGTTGTTGAGTGTATGTAGTCATTTTGAAGGAGGTGGTGCCTATTCAGGCTGCTTTGCATATGGTGCGGAGGTATGTATATGTGGAAATGATGTTCGCTCAGAGACGGAAAGAATATGTGATGTGAGAATAGAGAAAATGCGGGCATTTCATCCTGAGGTTAATATAATAGATGGGCAGCGATGCGTCGTTAACCACGTTGCTTATGAGGTGCTGTTACCTTGCTGTCGGAGGACATCACCTGCATCCAGCTCATCATGTACCATTGAATAATATTGCCAACAAGGATATTGACAGTAATTGTGGAGAATGAAAATGGTACGAGGTATGCTTCATCAACAGCATTCCATTACACCCTTCGACATTAAAGATCTTTGACCAAAGTCACCACAATACCATTCACACCAGGACCACCACTCTCTCCTCCGTCCAATACCTGCTGGCAAAGCTTAAACCCAATACTTTCGTAAAACGCCCGAGCCTTTACATTCGCCTGCACCATATCCAAATGCACCCCGCTCGCCCCCAACTCCCTAGCTTTATCAAGGAACCTCTTCATCAGCACAGTCCCCCACCCCTTCCTCTGATATTCTTTCAAGATATCAATATGAATATGCGCCGGATACCGCCGTAAAGTCTCCGGCCACGGCTGCAGCATACTACAATCAGCCTCATACACCGCTTTCCGAAAATGCCTAATATCCTCTTTTTCCATGAGTGACGCAGCATCATCGTCGCCACCGATGTGTACATCAGGAGGAGGAACAAGCGTGCGGTCTACACTTGGAGCAAACTCTTCGCGCCAGCGCTGCGCAAAAGACAGTGTGTCTGCTGTGCCGATGCAGTACCCAACTACGCGCCCGTTGCCGTCGTCAAGCACGAAACATGTTTCTGGTGTCAGAGCGACATAGGGCCTGTACCATAGGTGCGAACCTATGGTACGTGCGGGTTCCCAGTCGAGAACTGAGTCGATGGTTGAGAGATACTGGGAGGAGTGTGGTTAGCACATGCCAACGGGTGATTTGGTTGTGATGAATGTATACGTACTACGTGCATGCCATGCTGGAAGTCACGGGATGCGTCATATGGTCGTACAAACGGCGTTGCTTCCGCCATTTGGTGTCGGAGTTGGAAGGCTTGAGGGTTGAATGTTTCTAAAGCTACTTTCACTTTTATATAGCTACTCTGAGTTCACGGCACGAGAGAAGGAAAGGCTGATCGAAGCGATATGATACATAGTTATACGTGAAATACGAAATGTATGTCAGATAGTGGCAGTGCTAGTCGCGAGGCTGCGGAGATGGAGGGGTTGCATCCGTTTGTGATTGGCTGCTCACTACGGTAATATATATTTCTTGTCATCCACATGAACACTGAAGATGTGTGTGTAGGTGCCTAGTTTGGGAAGAGATAATCAAAATGATGTTCAGGGCCATTTGAGTCCGAGGAAAAGTTAATTTTCTTGCGCGCGACAAGGATTTCTTGCTACCCAATGCAACAACTCTATAGTCAAGAATAGATATATTGTGAACAAGTAATAAGAAAGACAGAAGGTGTGAAGATTTCTTGTTAACTTATTATGTGTCGGACTTTTCGAAGATTTCAGGTCGCTCGTTGATAAACCCGGAATTCCACTTCCTCTTTTAGTCTCACCCGCCCTTTCCGTAGGTTCGGCCCCACGCGTTGCCATAACCCGGTCACTAGCAACGTCCAGATTTGATTTTTCGTTTGTTCTACCAAAGCTGCGAAGATGATTTCGGAGATACGATGATCCTATTGGACTCCCGTCAAAAACAAATAGCTTCCGTTGCCGCAAACAGAACGGTCATCTTGCCTTATCTCACATTGCACATATTTAGTAATCACACGCAACGGATTATCATAAAAACACCTCTAATTCCTTTGCAGACAGCAATTTATATACAGTAATCCGAGTAAGCGTTGATTCATAGTCCGTGTTACGAATAACAACAAAGTCATTCACTCAAGCACATGAGCTGTCCGAGCCCAGTGACAATAGTGTTGGATAATAGTGGCCCACCAAACGCCAAAAGACAACGATCACCTCCCCCAATACCATGAAGATCCGCCATTTCCCCCCACCCTAAGTAAAGTATATGTAACGGAAAGGGGTATGCAAGGCCCAGCATTCCCAATTGATGAATGTCCACAAAAACACTGCATGATACCAAGAAAACGCTCACAGGTAGCGATAATCTGGAGCACGAGATCTGCGATTGCGACCTCGAGGATTAACTGGTTGCCTATCATATGCATCATTATCCTGTTGTCCCTGTGCACCGCCCCATTGCCCTTGCATTTGTCCTCCGCCCCATCCATACTGCTGTTGCTGGCCAAACTGCTGACCATACTGCTGCTGTTGACCATACCCAAAGTTCTGCTGGGGAAACCACCCTTGTTGTGGCCCTTGCTGTTGGTGTTGCGGTGGAAAACCCATCTGGTAGCCATTTTGGAAGCCCATTTGGTTTGGCATCTGCATGGGCATTGGCATCTGCATCGGCATAGGCATCGGCATGTTCATTGGCATGCCCATTGGTTCCATTGGCGCATTTTTGAGCATTTCCATTTGCTGAATAAATTCCTGCTCCATCTTCGACGCGGGGTCGGCTGCTTGACGCATTGCTTTTGGTGCGGTTGGTGGCTTGATATCTGTCGGTGGCTCTTTGCGCTTTTTAGAAGAAGTAGAGTCAGTATCGGAGACCTCGTCCGCCACTGCCGCAACAGAAGCACTAGTAGCACTAGTAGTATTTGTAGTGTCATTTGCGACGGGAGAATTAGCGTTGTCAGTAGCATGGGATTGAGAAACTGATTCATTTGTTGAAGCAACTGCTGCCTTTGCTGCCTTCTCCTTCTCTGCTGCCTTCTCTGCGTCGTATGCCTTGAGAGACTTGACCATATCATCGTCGGCAATAAGATCATCCATCAAAACATCCTCCTTTGCACAGTTGGGGCAAACTAAATCACCATCTGCAAGCGCGTTGTCGATGCACTCGCGGCAGTATGTCTTACCACAACATGGAGTCTTGACAGGGTCCACAAATCTCTGGTTGTCGATTGGACATTCGAGTCCGCGTTCGCGGAGCTCCTTGCTGGCGGCATCAGCACTCGCTGCGCGCGCACGTGATGCATTTGTCTTCTCTTGAAATTTATCCCATGCCTTTGTGTCTGTCATGACCTGTACATATTCTCCATCAGCGTTGAGCATGATGCCCTTCGCAGCTTCCTCGTCGACAGGCTTCTCAACCTTCTTCAGGAAGGACTGTGGTATACCAGTCGTGCGCTTGGCTTGGAAAGCGGGTTTAAAGTCGGGGTCGTCGTTGGTGGGGCAGGCCTGTATCCAGTGGCCTTTGATGTTGCAGCGACGGCAGACGTAACCTGGTGGCGGTGGGTGCGACGGGACGACTACATTCTTGGTGTTGTTCTTGCGATAGACCGGCTTCGCGTGTGAAAGAGCCTCTTTCTGGGCATCCCAAGCCATGGCGGATTCTGCCAGGAAAGCTGCCTCGGCATCTTCTGGTGTTGCGTTGTTCGCTTGAGGTAGAGGGGCCGCAGGCTTGGTTTGTGTAGTGATTGCGCGTGACGGCGCCTTGCCTGTGACATAGCGTGCTGCCCTGCCCTGTCCTTTGGGAGCAGGTCGCCGTATCGCGATGACGGTGGAGGATCGTGGTATCAGTGTAGTATCGTCCTTGTATTCTGAAGCTGGATCATCTTGCGGGAAGATGTGGAGGTTGAAGTCGGTTCCATCGCCCAGGCCGCTCGCGCTGATGATCTCCTTCTTCAGTTCGAAGACGCTCAGATCGGTGCCATTGAAGATTATGCGCTCGCTGTCCCTAGAGTTTTTGAATTTGTAGAAAATGGACGAAGTCATAGTGGTGTCGTGTGTCGTGCGGCTTGGATTGGGCGTGTAGTGAGAGAGGCGTGTTGTGACGAGGGATAGCAAAGGTCACCTTGGCTTTGCTTGAGTAAGCGTGCACGGGCCACGTGTCGAGAACCCCAGAACGCCACAAGCTGGAACCTGTGTTCGCAGGATTGCCGCATCGCAAAGAAGGTTCCACGGATCGTCAAATGGACACATTGTATGATAGAACAGATAAGCTATGAAAGACTAACCAAGTATTAAAACTTACACGGTACAAGAGAAGAAGGGACAAGCAAGTTTTATCAGCAAAAAACAAGTGCATAGTAAAGACAAAGTTCGAAGAGTAGAACCTAAAACCGAACAAACTGTGGAAGAACAGATATGTCTCGCAGGCTCTTCTTGCCGCATTCAAAAGGACTCGACTACCTACTACTCTAGAGCATCCGCTTCTAGGCGCCTTTAAGCATGTAAGCCCAGAGGCTTCCGTGGCGCTCCGCCGAACATGACGGTCACATGACTAGAAGATCTCTTGTATATCCCTTTATTGTATATGCCCTTCTTCAGAAGAGGTCACGTGTATTAACCACAAAGTGCTATATAAGAAATAAAAACATTAGCGAAAGCAGTGCGATGTCAAAAAACTGCTCATGAATGAGAGGGTAGCATACCCAGTGTGAACGAGCACATAGATATGAGATGTGCTTTCTAAGAAGCCTATGAATTTGTAAGCATGCCAGGGGCGTCAGCAGACAAAAATACGATCAACAATATATGAGCAGTCTATATAACATGAAGAATAATCATACAACAGCTGCATCTTCACCAAGACAGACAACAAGAGGAGCGGACAAAAGAAGCTAGCTTAGCCTATGCGGCATACTTCTATAACACTTCTCTTATTGTTCCACCGGCAGATGAATCCAACCCCCAGAGTTCAGAGACATGCACTCGACCCAGAGCCACTAACCAATTACCAACCAGCATACCGCACCACCACCATCACACAAGAGCCATCCAGATCCAGACTCACCCTGCACCCCGCAGCCAAGAAAACCGCGCACACGCATATGCACACATGCTCACATACGCCCTTCCACAAGGGATCCATCGTCGCACACCCGTCGCGCGTATATCACCACTATACTAAGCACAAGGATATATACAAGATCGCGGCAAAAAAAAGCAAGCAAAAACGAAAGTGGAGAGAGAGAAAAAAGAATAAAAGGACTCCAAAACAGTAGCTGCAAGTACGTACGTATACAGCGGGTTAGAAAAGTGGAGAAGATGGGGGGGAGGAGGGGAGAAGTTTTACATTTGACTACTAGTGGACACGTCTAGAACACAACGTACTTACTACCAGGGCATGACGGCTTAGCGCCAAAGCGATCGATCGAAGATGCTGGAAGCAAAAGACAGAAAAGAAACTTTTGCCCCGAGCCAAAGCACATGCGCGGAATCGCGGAATCGCGGAATCGGGAGGGTGGAGGCGTGTCTGTGTTTCATATTCTTCTGGTGCTCTTGTAACGCGTATTGGGGGGGGGGGGGGGGNNCTGGATTTTCCTTGCTCGCAAATCGTGCTTCGGGCGTGTCAAAACTCTGCAGTCATGCCATTTTGCGTGACGCCTGTCTTAAATGCTGTGTTAAGTTGTTTCGGGTAAAAAGGGGAAAAGGTGAAAATCTGATGCAAACATGCAAATGGTGTGGTTTATTTTATGCTTGTGCTTTACAAAAAAAAACTTAACTAGTATATACAAGAATGGTCGTTTCTCTCTTTCCGCCAAAAAAATGTTCGTTATTTACAAATAGTCCTTGTCTTGTAAAAAAAATTGGTGAAGACAAAGACTGGGGGAGTTTCTCCACGGAGGATTAAGCGATTGGGATAGTTCCACGCTACGGTGACTTTATCCGGCTTGCCCTTCATCAACTCGCGACGCAGGTTGTGCAGTAGTTTGTTTTCTTCCCTGCACTGCATGGAGGTGCTCTAGTACTCGAGGTCCTTGGCGTGCCTCTTGGTCAGAGCCTTGACGGCAGGGCCGGGGGCAGGGTAGCTGGAGAAGGAGGTGAAGACGTTGAACTTGATACCAGGGTCGTTGGCCTATTAACTTATGTTAGCAGTGCTCTGGTATGTCAATCGGGTGAAGGGCATATTGATCTTACAGTGTAGAAGCTGGTAGCGGGAGTGCCACCGCTGAGCTTTGCGGTTCCAGAGCCCTCAACCTTGAAGTTGACGCACTGGGGGTATGCTTGGGCACCGTTGGTCTGGCCGGCGGCGTGCAGCGCGATGATCTCGTGGCGAACGACGTAGTTGCCGGGAGCAACGTTAGGGAAGGTAATGTCCCAGGAGAAGTTGTTGGCGATCAGGTCATCGGTAGCCCACTTGCCGGGGTTGCTGCCCGACTTCCATGCCTTGGATGAAATCTTGGTCCACTGAAGGCTGGAAGGGTTGACGGAACCGCAGTCGCCGTTGCAAGGAGCAATGTACTCTTGGACGGGACCGACGTGGCTGACGGGCCAGGTATCCCACTTGAAAGTGACCTTGCTGCCTGGCTTGACGGTTACATAGGCACCGTTGCTCTTGCCCTGCTTGTGGCAGACAATGGCAGAGGTAGCAAAGGCATCGGGAGAGACGAAGCCGTTGTCGAGGTTGTCGGCCTGCCAGCCAACAGTGGCAGGAATGGGGTTCTGGTACTTGAGAGCAGCGTTCCAGCCCTGGTATTCCTTGCCATCAGCGATGACTTTGTCAACGTGACCGTGGGCTGCCACAAGGGGCGCAAGAAGAACGAGGAGGGAGAGCATGATGGTGGTGTTTGAGAAGGTGGAGTGAAAACGATCGTTTCAAACAATGTAGAGAAGAGAGTGGAAGTAAAGAGGCTGTTGCTGAGAAGTCCTGTTGAGCAAGACCTTGAGGCTGGATTCCTTCTTCTTCATATACTCGTCGCCATTCTTCTAGCGTCATTCTTTCAACGCCTCCGCCTACCTTCGACCAGGTTTTCCGTACGCCTTGCAATCAAAAGATTCATTTCGAAGCACCTGTCTCCCCGGCTTCTGAATTGTGGACCATCCGATTGTGGAAAGGTCACCCCCTGTCGCCACGCTCTTAGAACGTGACTGAACGTTGAGATTCCAGTCCTGTGACTGGGTTCTGTCGATGTGATAGGCCAGGTGTGTAAAAATGGGGCCAGGATTAATATCGCTGGTGCAATATTCTCCTACACGTTGGTGTTAGGCAATATATTCTCGGCTAGGGGCGTGGCGCCTACTCGCAAGGTCACCAGCCATATGCCAGCCTCATTGAGTCTATTGTGGAACATGCCATTCCCATAAGTTCAAACAGTGGAATCTCTTTCGGGCCATTAACGGAAGGATCATGGCCGCATGAATTTACAATCGGTCTCGGTAGACTTACGGCCAAGCCGGTAGCCAACGGTCGCGCTGGTGGTCAACAATCGCAACACATCGCTTTCAGTACAATTGCAGACAGCCATCTCTGATGTCAACAGCCGATGCACGGCAGTCAGCTGTTGCACTACCGTTACCCGACATGCACTAACTTTCTAATCCACGAGCTTGGAAGGTATTACTCGCAGCATTAGCATGATGATCTTGAATGGCTTTCGTGCTAGCACGTTATGTCCGATAGGGTGTGGATCCTTGTAGAGGTTAATTTGAATAGATTAGAGGCGCGGACCGCTCAACCGAACTTCAACCACATTCGTACAACACCAAGGTGCCATGAGTCTGAGCCTGCAGATGGTCGAAACAACCAAGGCAAACAAATTGGGGAGGATATCAAATAGGAAATCTTGACGTCAGGCACCTTCTGCCCGAAATGGCACACTGCGTTCGACGAATTTCTGGTAGCGTCGGACTTGAAGAAGGTTATCATGAACTCTAGGTTCATGATTCAAAACACTGACATTTGATTGCAGCATTATCTAGAAAGTAAGTTCTCGTATAATTTGGTGTGTCTGAGGGTAGTTGTGGTAGATGCATGTGTCCGGCGTTGGGTAGTTATGTTGCCTGGGAATTTCGCAGGTTAAGAACATCGCAGGTTGCATGCCGCCAACGCTTTCAAAGGCTTTTTGAGAAGTTTTGAGAAGCTTTCAGCGTTGTCCTCTGCTCCACTGGGTAAGCCTTGTGCGCTGATTGGGTGGCTGCCTTGTAACACGAAATGCTACAGATTAAGTTCAGGAGCCCGGAACGCGCCGTAGTAAGGTCGTCTTGTCAAACGTTGGTATCCACATTTGGCTCTCTTGGTATAGGCAAGGATCACGAATAGGGAAAACCGAAATATGATTACGTGGTTGTTGGCCAAGTATTTACTACAAAGGTGTCGCTGATTTGGATGGGTGATTAGGGCGATTGAGCTCCCAATTGTCCCTATGTTCAGTACACAGTCTTTGGATCCGCACAACGAGTAGCTTCCGCATGTGCTCTTTATCAGCCCTGAAACGACGGACCTACTGCGTACATACATGTGCATGTATGAACGGACATATTCTTGTTCGGCGCCAAGGGTATCATGTACTGAGTGGGCGAATAACAGTCTTGCATAGGCAAAGTCAAGGTTGAAGAAGTTTGGTCTCAGCAGCTGCACCATGTGCTGGAATTGGCGCTGCGATAAGAGAAGGGTTGTGCAGGGCCATGGATCCAGTGTGCCCAACAGCTAGTACCTGCACAAAAGCATCGCGCTTCTCGGTACCGCAAAGACGCGTTGTGGGGGTCATATGATATCGCGTCATGTCGCAAAGACACGTTGTGGGGGTCATATGATATCGCGTCATGTCGCAACGCCTAGGACGCGGCTACTACTAGATACTTGGACGTTGATGGAAAGCACAACGACGGGACAGGCAGAGAATAAGCTGCATGTGAACGCGCTAGGACCGCGCGGGTGAGTGCTGACCGATACCCGCGATCGACGAACGACGCGCATCGGGTGTGTCACGGGCAATTGGTTGCGTCATTTGCTGTCGCATCGTCATTTTGGAGGCCGGGGAGTGGAGTGATGGCTGGTATGCGCGGTCAAGAATGGGATTCGAGAATGTTTATGCTGGTGGTGGCCAGCAGCTATTTTTGAAGCTCGGAAAGTGTGGAAAACATGGTGGGGATGACGCGTCATGCCAGGGCGGACCCAAGAAGGCCACTGAGGCGGACGAACAACAAAACCACCGGCGAGCCCAATCAGCAGCAATGGGAGCAGGCGGACCTTGGGAAAAGAAAGGAGAGGGTGAGACGGAGCAATCCGCAGGGCTCGCAAGGCGCAACAACAGAAGGGATGCCGGATGGTTAAGGCAGACTGCGCCTCGGCCGAGGGTGCCATAGGCTGGGCGTGATGGCCGTTTGGGACTGTTTTGCACCGTGCAAGTCTTATTTGTATCTTCCATAGTAGGCCGGGCTGGGGTGAAGGAGGGTGGGTGAATTACGCGTTCTTGGGACGCCAACAGCTTCGGACGACGCAGCTCGACGTCGACCGGGTGGGGAAGGATAAGCCAGTTGCGGCGGGCGAAACCCAGGCCCAGCCAATGGGAGACGATCGACAAGACCTAAGGCTTCGAGGCCGACGCAACCCATTACATACGACGTACGGCGGTTTGGCAAGAAAAGCTTGCGGCATCGACAAGACAAGAGATCAAGCAGGCAGGTGGGCGCAGCCGTCAGCGCGCACGGCGGACTCGAGTATATAGCTACACCAAGGCACCCAAAGCGGCTTGCGCCAAGGCATCCATTCTTCCCACCCTCCCCACGGCTCTTCTCTATTGCTCTTGCTGGCTTGGTGTGACGTTGGCCACATCACCTCATCATCGTGTTCGGTAATCGTAAGCATAATACGATTGGCTCCCTCTCTTTCGTCCATTCGCACCCTCCAGCATCTTCCGGCACTTCCGCTCTACCAGGCCCTCGCCATTCACAAAACATCTTTCATCCAAACACTCTCTTTTTCATTCACTCACTGCCCTCTCCTCGTCATAACTTCAATCGCTCCCTCAGCCCCGACCATCGACTATTTGCCATCTGCTGTACCCCGCTATTACACTAGCCCACTTGCACTACACCACAACCATCATCATGCCTCCATTCGCCCCACCCTCCGTGGTCCTCCAAAAGAGAGACAACATGGGTTTCAACCTCGCTCCCGCTCTCATCATTTTCCTCGTCATTCTCGGAGCCGGTGGCCTTGTATGCTGCGGCTTTGCCATTTTCCGATTCTATGGCAAAGACCCTGATTCAGAGGCCTCTCTTTACAATCGCTCGCCCGAGCAAGACGCCTACATGCGCGAAGTCAGAGAGCGCAACTGGTCCAGGCTTCCCCAATTGGGAATGATGAAGGGCGTAAACTATTCACAACAACAACATGCCCATGCACCCATGAGTCCAAGGTAAGCCCTGTCCACTTTCACCCCTCACCATGTCCCGACGCTGACCCTAGTAGCGCCAGCAACACCACTTATGGATGATGCACAAACAAAGCAACTTTCTGCACATTGATGCAGTCAGATAAGATACGATGCCATCACTAGATGCCACCGTAGTAGCCATATTGGCTAAACATTCAAATACGATCAAGAATGCACGATGCTACGACCCCAAGGCGCACGGAATGTAATTATTTCGAGAAGTTTTCGGTGCATATACGCACCCTTCCAGTATGGATAAGAGGTAGTACGGACTCGATACAAGAATCTGCATCGAGTCTGCGGGTTCGCTCTGCGTTTCGCACTGTCCGAGTATCAGCTGCAGAGGCGCAAGTGCGGTGCTGCCGACCAATGTGATTAAGGTCTTCACGAGCGGTTACGATAGTGTCTAGGTCCTAGGGGGGAAAGCTTACCCGAACACAGATACGGGCGCTCAACTTCCAGCGACGGACCATGAAGTGGGGATGAGGTAGTTTATAGAAGCCGCGACTGAGTGTTGTAGGAGTTCCAGCTTCAGCCCGATTATACCAACGGGCCATGTAATCCAGGTCGGATTTTTCTTTCCTTGTGATCATGCTGCTGTTGTGATGTTCCCTTGTAAGTCATCAAACTATACGACGTTCCTGGCCTTGGCTACTACTAGCATGGTGAAGTGCATTACAATGACCCGCATCTCCTAAAGTCTCTTGGGTAAACACCGACAACTAGTCACGTTAGACGACATGCTGCATGGTCCACCGCATCGCAGATACTTCCAACATGGGACTAAAATAATAAGCATTACACATGTAGAACGCAAGACCCTACAGATTAACTACATCTTTCTTACCCCAAGTAGCCTAACACATAGATACACTACAGATGATCGAGATATTGTAATTGTTGCGACATGCACCAAGACGTGCCTGTAGTGCAATTAGGAGTTACCGAACAACGCGTTAGAAGATGGTCGCGTATACCAGCATTTACCAAATCTCGCTTGCCAAGGAAGAAGATGATCGTCTGCTTTTGGCGAAAAAAAAAAGATAAAATCAAAAAGGAAACACCAATATCTGAACGGATCCCTCCCGTGTACTATATAACAAGAGGCAACACCAATGTGCGGAATCATTGCGTGGAGACTACACGTTCCACCACGTCTCCGGCAGTTTTTCGCAACCGGGCCGGCCTTGGTTACACTATTCGGGTCATCTCTTTGCGCCGCCATGTCGCACTGGAAGTGGATCCTCCGTACCTGATTTGCACATATACCGGTATGTTGGTTAGAAAATTTTTTCTGCCCTATCATTTCGCCTAGTCCCACAAAAGTCTCCCGGACATGGACATGTCAATGCTTTTTTTTCTTCTCTCGAGACTTGCAGCCGGAGTTGCTCCGACGGGGGGTTATGACATAGCTGGGACCCATCTACTACGGCTTTTGCACTGTTGTCCAACCCCCAGCCTTGTTTTTTCTTTGGGTCTGGCCGCTGGGCTGGTATAGGCTGGCGGATAGTTGCTGGACGGAGAGGAATAGTACTGCATAGCTTGAGCTATCTAGAAAGGCTGCTAATGAAATCAAAAACGTTGTTGGGAGGTTGCCCAGGATCACCCCTCACGCTAACGCCTTACGGTTATGTCTTCTTTTCAACTACCGAATACTTGGGTATCCAGAGGCAGAGCTCCTTTCCGAACACTGTAAGCCCGTTTGGAAAAGCAAGAGGTTATTGTATGTTCCCCGCCAATCTTGAGTTACATCGCTGCTGTAGTACTGAGGTGGTAGGCCAGAATTATGTATATGGGCCACCAGTAACTAGTATTTCTCTGTAATAATCAGTAATGGAGTTTATTCGAAGAAGAGCCTCATCATCATTTCTAACGTCTCTGCATACAAAACTTATGCCTACTACCACTACAGTAGATGTAGTTACTATCGTGCCCAGAACAGGCATGCCTACCGCCCCCGCTGATCGTCCCACTCTCAACCCCAGCCATGGCAACCAAAAGCACCAAGACTTCCCCGCATCTAGTCATCTGACTAGTCCTATGCACTAATTGCTGGCCACCGATAGTCTTTGACCTTCTTCATTTGTACAATCTCCGACTATCGGCTGGCACTTTTTGATCCGGATCGTCAGCGGAGTGACGTCGGCGTGGCCAAAGTACATGAGTGCTTGGAATAGTTCGGTGAGGCTCACATCAGCCATGCTACCGTGAACAGAGGTTACCACAGCCATCCGTGAGCGGGGATAGGGCCGATTCGGAATGCATTACGGCGAAAAGAGCACAGGTAACGTAACCATGGCCAGTTGGTTATGTAGTACTACATACATATGTAAGTGCTTGTAGGCCATTGTACGGCTTGGAGCTCCCGCTTGCTCTTCGTTGCACCTTCGCTCTACATTCCCTTTCCTCAATACTGCAGGTCCATCTTGCTACCTGACTGCAACATGCGCAACAAAGTGCTACTCGGTGTGCTTTCCAGCGTGCCTTTGCTAGTCTCAGCACAATGCCCAGAATACAGCGACTACGCGAAAGTGGTACATGAGCCGCTAAGCTCAGGCAAGTACCGTCTTGCCTACCAACGGCCGTCAGAAGAGTGCCGCACCTTCAAATCCCAAGGCCTTGAAGACCTCATCACCCGCATGAAGGACGTCATCAAGGATCCGGATCTATACCGCCTTTTCCAGAATGCATATCCCAATACGCTCGACACGGCCATCAAATGGAAGGGATATGCTGCTGATAATGCAGAAGAAGAATTGACTTTTGTCATTACTGGAGACATCAATGCAATGTGGTTACGCGACTCATCGAATCAGATGCAGAGCTACCTGCCACTGCTGAACGCGAGTAGCGATGCCAATTCCATTGCAAGTCTATACCGCGGTGTCATCAACTTGCAGGCGCGGTACCTGCTCACATCTCCATATTGCAACTCATTTCAGGCACCCACCGAAAGCGGTATCCCTCCAGCCACCAACGACTACGCGAATACAGATCAGGTCCACCCTACATACTCTAACCAGAGTGTATTCGAATGCAAGTATGAGCTGGACTCGCTCGCGGCGTTCTTGCAGATATCCGCCGATTACTACCAGGCAACAAGAGACGTTGAGTTCTTTGGGAAATTCAAGTGGGCACAGGCTGTTGAAGCCGTTCTCAACGTAGCAGATGATATGACGCTCCCTACATATGGTGCGGACGGAGCTGTTTTGGATAGCCCATATACATTTCAGCGCTCAAACGTACTAGCTACCGAGACGTTTTCCAACTATGGAATCGGAAATCCAGTCGCCAATGGTACAGGCTTGATTCGAAGTGGATTCAGGCCTAGTGACGATTCTACCATCTACCAACTCTTTATTCCTGCCAACATGATGTTTAGCTCATTCCTGGCGCCGACTGCTGAGATTATGGGAAAGTTGAATGGCACCAACACCAAAGCGCTTGCGCAGAGAATGTCTGCACTCTCAGAGTCACTGCGCAATAGCATTGAAAAGCATGCGACAGTTGATCATCCGACTTTCGGCAAAATCTACGCGTTTGAGGTTGACGGGTATGGCGGACGCACCATCATGGACGACGCCAACATTCCGGGCCTTCTCTCTGCGCCCTTTTACAAGTACCCGGTCAATAACGAGACGTACGCCAACACGCGCAACTTGGTTCTCAGCGCAACAAACCCCTATTACATGAGGGGGCCTGTTATCAACGCAATTGGCGGACCACATGTAGGATTGGGTAAGGCGTGGCCTATGGCATCCATTGTACGAATCCTAACGAGTAATGACGATGCTGAGATTGTGAACGAGTTGAGGCAAATCGTTAGCAGCACTGACGGGTTGGGCCTCATTCATGAAAGCGTAAACTCGTTCAACGCGAGTGATTGGTCAAGGCAATGGTTCTCGTGGGCGAACGGGCTTTATGGGCAGATGCTTTTGGATCTTGAAGATCGCAAGCCGGCATTGCTGGAGACGAGTTTCCAGTAAAACTCGGGAGGCTAGTCCTGTCACGGACGGACGATTATCGGAAATGCAGTCATCCTATGCCCGTCAATGCACCAGGGCTTGAAACCATGTGCTACAAATGTCATATAGATTGCTAGGCAACGCCCGCTGTGACACGTCGTCATTGCTTTTTGCCCTTTTGCTCGACAAGTGACCCTGCATGCAACTGACATGTGTTCAAGGGACGAACGATGTGAGGTGGAACACATGCCTGCAGCGTACCAAACCCGTCCATGTGCGAAAAAAAACAACAACAAAAAAACACACAGACAGGCTGTGCATGACACGCGCGCACCCGTTCCCGGACGTAGGCGTTTGCATTTGCAGCATAGCAGAATCTAACAAAACAGGGTTGATGGATGCCGGCACCAAGGGTTCTCGTGGCCGTCATGGCAACGTAACAGGCTCCGCTTCCAAGGTATGCAACGCAATGCAATGCAAAGGGAGGCCTCGGCCTGGTGATACTAACGACTGGCCATGCCCAGCTCAGCAGTGAGACCTGTGCCGCAACCAGCGCTACACTATTGACTGTCAGGCGTTTGTGACGGCCACATGCTTTGGCTACATGTCTAGGCTGGCCTTGGGGTTGGGGCGAGGCTCGCCGTTGGTGGGAGCGGGGGTCGTATGAGGAGCCGGCTCCGTGATGCCAATGGTGGTCGTGGTCGTGGTCATGGTCATGGTCGTGGTGGAGAGAAGCAAGCAAACAGCCCCCACGAGATAATCCATGCCGTGTCCTCAGCAACGACCAGGACCGGAAACCCGGCGACCATGCTGTTGCAACGCCTCGTGGACGCTCGACCTGCTGTGAGTGGGTCGCTTGGTCGGTAGGAGACGATCGTGCCAGGGGCCTGCGAGTTAAGCGTCACTGTGTGGCGGCCCCCAGCGTAACCGCGCGCTCCCTTGAATCGTGTCTGGGATGCCGTTGGCCAGCGACGACAGGGGAGCCTTGAATCAAGCAAGATGCGATCTACCGTACCTTTTCAGCTCCTCCCGCGGACAACATGCCCATGGCTTGGCTTCCTGAACCCTATGCGCACCCTTTCTCGTTCTCTTGCACTCGCACATGAACCAGGCCCGTCTGCTGCTGCGCGACCCAAACTATCCGTCGTCGTGCCAATTCCAAGGTAAACACTAGCGGCATCGATGGCCTCATGTGCCCCCGAGGGCAATCGTCTGCCGTCATGGAGTTTGCACGGCTGAGGAAATGAAGGAGCTGAAGTCTCCTCTCTGGTGGACGGCCCCGCCAGCCAACGGGAGCGCATCATCGCATAAGCCCGATAATGCACCTCAGAATCTGGCGTGTTTTGAATCAGGCATCTAAATCCATCTGCTCAAAAGCCCTCGTCTGCTTGCCATTGCTCTTTTTCTTCTTCCTGGCATAGCGAGAAGGCGCCAGTGGCTGGCTGTCATTCGCGTGGTGGCTCCCCCCGAACAGAACAACCTACATCTCCGACCTACGATCCGCCGCCTGCTCTCTTTCCTTTTCATACCCTCTTTTACTCAGTATACACAGGCCCCTCGGCCCGTTTCGCATAGAGTGTTTCACTTAGCCGACATTTCAGCGATTTGGACGTCGATGCTAAGCGCTCAGCCTGCATCCTCCCCTCACCACCTATATACCAACATCATCCACAGGCGCCAAACCCACCAATCTTGGCCCTCCCCAACTGAGCCTCAGTCTCCACAATCCAACACTGTGCTGCCGGTCGGCAACAGCCTGCATAAAACATCGAGGCTTTTTTGTTTGCTGCGGAAATTTCCCAGGCCGGCTCTCCATTCCCCAGGCAGCGTGTGCCTCCCCCGGTCAGCCTCGCCGTAATCCGACATACGCCCTCGAGGACTCGGTTTCAGCATTCTTCTAAACGCTTGACTTGCGCCCACCAATCACTGAATTGTTTTGCCCCGTTTCCTGGACATTCCTCTGACGCGGCCATACACAAGGACCAGGCTCAAACAATCCAACACATACTTCTGCATGGACTTCTATATTTGACACTCTTGGTCCCATGCAACTCCTCAGACTGAGCCAGGGCTTAGACGCATACGCGCTTCAAAGTTGACAGGCCTTGCCGTTATCAGCCTAGATTCTTCCGCTATCGTGGCCATGGACAACACCACGCTCCACACTTTTCTCTTGTATGTCTACCCCCTCTGTGCCTCCTACTTCAGTGCCCGTCGCTCACCCTCGTATCAAGCCACTGCCCTGCCGCACTACGCAGTGTAGTATTACTTGGATCCTGGGATAACTTTACCCGGTCATATCCACTGGAACTCGACTCACGCGGGGGCCGTAATATATGGAAAGGTTGCTTTACTTTTTCTGACATTATCTGCGACGGAGACCTGACCCAGCAATCACCAAAACGGGACGGACCACTTAAGATGGGTGGCACATATTGGTACTATGTAGGTTATCTGCCCTGCTAAGAGGCTTCGGAAACTGACAGTAATATAGTACAAAGTTGATGGTGATGAGGAACTCCACAACCCTGCTGAAGAGTCTACGACATTTTGTCCTCTTCTGCCAGGTCAACGCCTCAACGTTCTGGATGTACCTCGTGAGGGACACAGTCGCAGCGCCTCCGATACGACTTCCGCTTTTACACGCAATCCCAACGATAGATATCTTACGCCAGTTCCACCTACGCCTCCAAGGTCGCATCCTTCTGCACGGCCAGCGGGGACTCCAGAGGCATCTACGCTTCCTTTGCCTTCGCCCTGGACCCCGCGGTCTGCTACACATGCACCCATGGATTGTTTCTTGTCGCCGCACAATGTGCGCCATGCACGAAGTGCATCGGCATCGCCCTACTTGCCTTCTACTCCCATCTTCGCAGACTTCAAGGCCCTCAAAGACAAGCTAGCCTCGAAACGAGCCAACTCGAGAAATCGATATGGATCGAAACCCAGAGAGTTGGACATTAGCTCGCCTGTGCTTGTCAGTGGTGGAGAAGATCTCAATCTCATCCCTTTATCAATGTATCGTCCATCAGTTGAATCAATACGAGAAGCACAACCAGAAACTACGCCGCAACAATCTTTACCTTCATTGAGAAAGAAGTTCTCCCCATTAGCATCACATCCTGTGGACCCTGATCTAGACTCGGCTTTTGGACCTGCCGAGCTATCGGCCATCGAGGAGCGCCCCACGCGCAGACGATCGCATGTGCCCTCATCAATCATCACCAGTGAATTCCAGGTCGAGCAGTCTAGACTTCGTGCCAATTCAGCAGATACACGGCGAACACGGCACTATCTCTTCTCCAACGATCCATGGCTCACCTCACCCAAGTTGATGCAAAACCCTCAAGAGAAGGATACCGTGGTGGAGGATGACACCCCATCCGCCCCTATCTTATCGCGCCCCTCAAGCTACCTTGGAGCCCCAACGCCAGACGAGCGCCCTACATCTAGCCATGGCGAGCGCCCCAACCCAACATTCCGGAAGTCGCTCCTCGACAAGGAGCTTCCCGCACTTCCCCGTTACCTAATACCCGCACCCCTATACGCCTGCAACCGCTCTCCAACCACGAACTCGGAAGCCGAACAGTCAGAAGACGAGTTTGAAGAAGCGGATGACGAAGAGCGCCTGGATAGCTTGAATTTGGATTTGGATTTGCAATTCCAACAAAAAGCCCGCAGCCACTTCTCTACCTGGAGCAACGATTCCATCGGCTACACCTCCCCCATCTCAGACGACGATGAAATCGTCCTCTCCCCAACCTTCAGCTCCCTCACCAGCAACGACAGCGATGGCGAGATACCCCAGGGCCTCTTAATCCGCTACTCATACGCGGACCCCACCCCTTCCTCTCCAACACACCTCTCGCACCTCCTCTCCCAAATCCAGCTCCAAACTACCACAACCACCCCATCCTCTCCCTCTTCCTCTTCCTCCTCCTCCTCCAACAACGACGAAGACGAAGAAGAAGACTACGACCAAGACGATACCACCTCCACCCACCGCATCTCCACCCCACCCCGCCTCTCCGAACTCCGCATCTCAACCTTCGGCTCCGACCTCTTCTCCTCGCCCCCCTCCTCGCCCCACATCCTCTCCACAACCTCCTCGCGCCGCTCCTCGCGCCGCCAAGCCGCTTGCTTCGGCCTCGGCTTCCAGTACAGTCTGCCCGCCGACGAGACAACGAGCAAGAGTACGCTGGCAGAGAGCGAAGTAAGAGGTGTAGAGAGAATCATGCATCAGCGCAATATCAGTGTGCATAGGGAGAGCGCGGTTAGTCGCCTTGATGCCCTGATGGAGGACTTTGGCTTCCTCGGTGATGCCGTTATCTGAAAGTCCCAGATCCCACACACACACACACACACACACACACACACACACCTTCTTCCTTCTATTCCTGTGCGCTCTGCCTTACTATGCGATTATGCGCGCGCAGGTTCGACACTCATATATATATATATACCTTGATATCATGACATTACCTATCTCGAGATCTTAACGGCCGATTACAAATCTTAGAAATTCCTGAGCTTTTTTTTTCACGCGTAGCCACCGCTTCTGCTTGTTTTTTCTTTTTGATACCTTGCTGTTTTTTCTTCTTCTTCTTTCCCGGGGCGGTTGGGGGGGACTGTCCNCGCTTATCGNCCCCCCCCCCTCCCCACCTTTTTTTTCGGGCTGTCTATAACTAGCTTCTTTTATTATATATATATATATATACCATTGACGACTTTTGTTGTTGTTTATTGTAACAGCGGGATTAAGCGAGTAGTTGGGTGCAATATAACTTTGGATATCTTGATGTATCTTCTTCTTCTTCTGTGTGGTGAACATGTGTGGGTGCTGTTGTCATGTATTGTACCTAAAGCAGTAGAGCGGTGGGTGCAGAAACATTTGCATGCAAGCTTGTTTGCTTTGCAGATAATGCATGGCCAAAAACCACCATGAGAATAAGTAGATGGTCACTTTGTGGAAATAAAGTGTTACATGCGTTCCTTGTCTTGGCCGGCAACCCTTTTCCTTGTCGAACATTGAACACACGACATGTTCATTTCACATAGCAGGACGACTATATGCTGTGCAACTACGCAATGATACATCGGCTTCCACCTAGGCGGGCACGTCATAATCTTGTCCTTCAACACAAATTCATGTCATTTCCAGCTTCAAGTCTATCTGGACCCCTCTACATCTAGCTTCCCAGGAAGAGCCCGGGGAAGCTACCCTCCTCAGCATAATTGTCCACTCCTTACTGCTGGCAATATATTCCGTTTGCGGATTCAACACAGATATGACATTGTTTATGAAATGGTGTAGTTTTCGGCAACAGACTTTACGTCTTTGGAGAAGCTGATCTCTTGACCCATGGAGAGCAGGGTTACAGACGAGACCTGTAGTCTTGGTTAGCATACTCCTTCTACTGTGCCTATTTTTTTTTGAAAGCAAGCGTGATGACTATAACAAAGACTTACATCTACATCCACAAAAGGTGTGCTCTTGCTGAAGCGAATGCTCATGGGGAAGAATTCAGAGTCACTGCCGGCTTGAGCCTCAAACTCAAAGCTGCCGGAGCTGTTCGCTTCGTCAACAGCACCAATGTTCCACTCAATGCTGTCGCCGCTGACTTCATAGACAGCGTCAAAAGATGACACGTTGGGCTCGTCCGTCTGGTAAGGAATAGTGACGGTGACGTCCTTGAGCGAGTTGCCACCAGTAAGCTCATACTCGACTGTGATGTTGTACATGTTACCAGAGTCCTCAACCCAGACGCGGAATGTGATGGGTGGGTCCGAGATATCGTCTGGTCGTGGCGCCAGCTTCCACTTCATGACGCCAATACCCATGTTCGATGGGAAGCCCTTGCTTGTGTCGGCAAGCTGGATGACCTTGTCGTTCCTGAAAACTGTCTTGTCAACTTTTGGATGTGTCATAAGTTGAGCACCGCGAGTGTCTCCTGTAGCCAGGTCAAGCTTGACCTGAGTGAAAGAAGCATCAGTGATCTTGAGTTGCATCTCGCCCTTGACTTCAAACGACTTAAGAAGACCTTCGCGGTCGAGTCTCGCCGAGATGGTCTCGTTGGTGGTAATATGAACAGGTTCGCGGTCGGTCGAGGTCGATTGGCGTGCGCTCGCTGGGGCTGCTACAGCGGATGCACTTGGCTTAGGTGCAACAAGCGGCTCCTCTTCAGCTGGCGCGACCTCACCAGTCACTTGCTCGTACATGTTGCTGGTCTTGTTCTTCTTGCCGAGCTGCATACCCTTCTTGCCGAGAGCCAATGGCTTGCTCGACGCCTTCTTCTTCTCGGCTTCATACGAGTCGTAGGTGTCGGCAACGTTGGTCGTGGGCACGCTGGGTGTGAAGGTAGGATACGATGGCGACCGACCGCCCATTCCACCTCCCATGCCGCTTCCCATACCTCCTCCCATGCCTCCGCCTGCTCGCTGTGATCTCGACATCTCCTTGCGCTGCATCTCGAGCTGCTTGGCCCGGCGCTTGCGCTCTTCTGAAGCCTCAAGCTCCTTGTTCCGTGCGATGATCTCTTGAATACGCTCCTCGTGTGACTCCATGTCCAAGAAAGTCTTGATCTGGCTTATGGTCAAGTTCTCCCTGTATCCCAGTGTGACAATCTCATCAAAGGCCGTCAGAAGCTCGAAAGCGTTCTTGAGAATCTCGCGCTCGTCGAGAGACTTGCATATCGAGGAGCAGACCTGAGCGAAGAGGTGCAGAGTGTTGATGTCTTGGAGGATGTTGGATTGTAGGTTGGTGATCAAGACCATGTAAAGTTCGTCGAGGGGCTGGTAGACGTAGCGCACGTTGTCCTGTTCGCAGGTGGTATGCTGGGTTCCACTGTCGGCGAGCTTGGGGAAAGAAGCGAGGAGAGCCTCAATGCGGGAGCGCTGCATTTCCCGGAATTGGCGCGAGAGGACTGCCTTGCCGCCTCTTGTGCATATTGAAGCCGCGAGGACCACCTGGCTTCGTCAGCTTGGTGCGGGTGGACAAAGGGTCGACTGCTATGTGTCGTGTACAATTGCATACCATTGTGGCTAGTGTCTACCTGATGGTATTGGGAAGAAGGTGGGAGAGGCTGAAAAGCAGTGGTGACTTGGGTGGTAAGGTTGTGGACGTGTAGCCGCGTTGCTGGAGATGGTGGGGAATATTATTGAGACGGACAGTTGTTCAAGACAGCAAGCGTATCTTGAAGGCAGGTTCCAGGAACAAAGTGTAGCAGAGCCAACCAAAGATGCTAACAAGACCGAGTAGGTTGTCTCTGGGTATTACGAAGACGAGTTGACAGGCACCGCCTCTAAGGTGCAGCTGCACCCAGTCGCAACACCTGGAGGTTCCAAGTGGACACCTGGAGTCACGTGCACGCGCATTTGCCTAGCGCTGGCTGCCATTGTTAAGTAGCCTCTCCGGCCCATGCCCTCTACTAGTCATCACCAGCAACTCTTCAACTGCGAATCCCGCATCTAGGCAGCCTCTCTTGTGCGCTCAGATTTGCAGCCCTAAACCGATACGACAGAAACACTGACCGCTCCGGCTTTTCCGATAGGTTTACACCAAGTGCACGTAGTGTACACGTTCTGCTGCCACTTGCCCGCTCCCACCATTCTTCTTTCCCGTACTAGCGCCAACACCGCTGTGCGCACTTTGTCTCATTTCCACTGTCCTCATCACCCTCACCCTCACTCAGTCCACATCTTCACGACTGCAAAACTATCAGAGACCGCCTCACCATGCGATTCTAGCTTTTACCTGCCACAGTGCACCCACTATCAAGTTTGCGTCCCTTTATTGCGCTTTGTTGCATCGCCACCTTGTGACTTGCACCAAGCTCTGACGCGCTCCCCACGCTCCTTTATCTACGCGTTTCGACCGATATACATACCTAGACCCACAAACCCCTTTGTCGCCATCCCACAGCTATCATGGCTACTACTACGCATCCTACGCCTAGTTTCGACATCACTGCAGCCGATGACATGGACTTGCACTCGGACGATGGCATTCTCGGCTACAACGATGGTGACATCGAATTGGATTTAGAGCCTCCGCCTGCATATGGCCCGGACGATGATGTCTCTATCGGCGATGCTGCCTCGGCCAATGGAATGGATGCCCAGATTGCTCCCGGCGGTGACAATGATGATTACATGGTCGACCAGGAGGATGTCATTGAAGAGGACTATAGTTACCAAGATCAAGACGTCGATGTGGATGTGGATGTGGATGTGGATGTTGACGTCGATGTCGACACCGTTGCCGAACAGCCCGCTGCAGCCCACCCCGCCGCAACTCAGGTGGAAGCTGAAGTCCAAGATGAAGACCTACTTGACTATTCTGAAGAGGACGATGATTATCACGACACAGCGCTTCGTTCACCCTGGTTACAGCAACATGATTCTATGCAAGATGAACCGGGTCCGGTCCAGGATGCACCTGCTCAGCAAGACGAACCTCTTGAGATGCAGAATGTGCCTGCTCAGCAGAATGAACCCTCTGAGACCCATGATGCGCCCGCTCAGCAAAACGAACCCCCACAGGCGCAGGATGCACCAGTCCACCAGGACGAAATACCTGCTGATTTACAAGCTCTAATGTCCACAAACACAAGCAAAAACTCACAGAGCCCACATGCGCACTCTGACGTCGTTGCTGACGGAAGCACGAAAGGCGATAACAATGAGATCTCAACCTGTGCTCAGTCAGCTGATCCCAATGAAGAAGATGCTCAGACTGATGGTGACGATGGCGGCATTACGCTCAAAGACCAAGAGGAGCATGCAAGTGCCGAAAGTGGCCACAATCACATGCAGCCTCCTCGCCATGATCATGATGAATCTGCTCAAGTCAATGAACATGGGGAAGATGCTTCTGTTCAGCAGCTACCACCTGTCACTGTGAATTGCATGGGCGAAGAGCTATGGCTTTTCAAGCAGCATGACTATGAGAACAGTGGTGACTGGCTCCTTGCTGACGTATCAGTGGCCAAAACGAGCATGTCGGATCTTTTCCAAGCATGTCGTTCAGCATTGGGCCACGAGGTGCTGAATGGAATGGAGATTGGCTTCCGCTTTGATCACTTTCAAAACATGGAGCTGTTTGAAGAGAACACGGCTTGCGTAGCCATCTCCCTCGAACGCCTCGTGGGCTATTACCATGCGCTCCATGAACAGGATGGTAACAACGATCCAGACTCGTTTTACGTGACTTTGATGTATCGCCCACGCTTCGCTACCTTGCTCGCAGACATAGCAAGATATGCTGACAACGGACGTGGCTACTCTGGGCTCGAAGCTGCTATCGCTGCAGGCGAGACTAACTTTCATAGTGCACCTCTTGATCCTCCAGCCGAGGAAAACACCGAATGGGATACTGAGGGGCAAGAACAGGAGCAGGTCCAGGATCAGGAGCTGCAACATGGGGATGATGAGGAAGACAGCTACGAGAGAGATGCGAGTGAGCAATCAGAAGAGAAAGGTTCGAACGGACAAACGTATGAGGAAGATTTGAATGACGCTAGGCCCGCAGAAGATGCAAACGAGCAAAGCAATATTGAAAACCAGGCTCCGCAAGACGTCAATGTCCAAGTGCATGCAGGAGACCAACCTGAGCTAGAGGATCAAGACAATCAAGATGAACAGACTTACGCAGCAGCTGAGCCTCAGCAAGATCCTGGCCAGGAGTATGGCCATGAAGAGGATGGCACGCAAGACTCTGTCGAGGAAGGGGGTGTTGAGGTTGGCGAAAGCGTAGAGGCTGCGACTGAAAACGTGTCTACCGGAGGCCATGAAGAGGATGTCGATGTGGATCACGCACCACAGCCTCCTAGTTCTAGTGAAATCTCTACAAACCCACAAAGGGTTGAAGGCTACCCTGAACAGACACGCTCACAGTCTCATGAGCAGACTGCAGCGGAACTGGAGGCCCGTCGCTTGCAAGAGGAAGGCGACATTATTGATTACAGTGATGGAGAGGACGAGGAGTCCGCTGCTGTCGAGGGGGTTGAAGAAGCACCTCATACTGAGCCATCGCCCTCGCCCGCCACTGTGCAAGGCGACGAAACATCCAACGCGGAGAGGCAGTCACCTGCTGCAGGATCGCCAAGTATTGGCAAGCAAACAAACGCAGACGAGGACCAAGGCAGCTTCGACGCTACAGAAGACCCTAACGTCGACGCCGAGCAGGACTTTGACAGTGATCCCAATGAATACTGGGAATACGATGAAGCCCTTGAAGCCCTTGAAGAAGTCGACCCTGATGAGTCGCAATCGGATGAAGTCCAAAACGACAGCACCAACTTTGGGTTTGATGGCGATGCTAACCAAGACTATGGCGGCTATGAATACCAGGACTTGGTGCAACAAACAGAGGCGGAATTCACAAATGGAGAAGATTTTAATGGTGGTGAAAACACTGCAACGGATGGCGATTACTCGACGAGCGCGAATGATGTCTTGGATGTGGACAATGCGCAGTGGACTGTCGACCAGAACCTAGGCCAAGACGTTGCGGAGACGACGATGGGACATGAAGACGACAATGTCGAGGCTCAAGACGAAGAGGATGGCGTGGCTGGACAGCTCGGCAGTGCAACGTCTTCGGCTGCAGATCCTACGACGGCCTCGTCTACTGATGCCCATGATGTGTCTTCACAAGGACGCAAGCGATCTATCGACGAGGCTGGACATGGAGTGGACATTGCATCCGACTCTATAGGTACGGCGATGGCCTGGTTACCCTTGAAGCGAAACGCAAACGCTGACTTCGTATATGTAGACGCCAAACGCGCGCGAGTGTGAAGGCGCCCCGTCCTCTGAGTCTTCGGGTCTTCAGACATACTAACAAGCAGTTACATGGACACGCCATCCTGGAATCTACCCAAGTTTGAACTAATACAAGTGTATACTAACTGTAGGACCGATATTGCAATGCACGACGAGATTTTGAATTATTTTTTTCTGGCTTTGGCGAGGGGCAAAAGGTAAGAGGGAAGGTAATCTCTGGCGATTTTCCTTTGTTATACCCCGGCACCACCTTCCCGGATTGTGACTTTTGCACTGGTTTTGGTTGGCTGGCGATTGGTTTGTAGTGCGAACAACGACTGACGTGACGTTGTTTGCATGGTCGTTTTGTTCTTGATGGGGTGGAGGGGAATAGAGGGCGCGAGGCAGTTTGAGCGATATACCCAAGTGCTTCGAGGCACTTTTTGCTTTTTTTCTCCCAACGTAGCCATAAGGCCGTAGAGACATGTTGAGGCTCTCAATAAAAGACTGCAAGGCTAATGTGGGGTTTTTACTATTTGCAGCTCTTTGTGACGATTGCTCAGCGTGGCCTAGGAAATTAGGCTCCGGTTGCAGGCGATGATGACACGAATGGTCTAGGCTCTCCATAATTTTGTGACCAGGTTGTGGGGAAGAGGGTTACGAGGCCTGCTATTTTGGGGCGACTAAATACGGCATGACGAGGCGCAGTTTTTTTTAAACATTATCGACAGCCTCAGCGGGCCACGTGGTGGAGAGATGTAGATAGTTACGAGGGTGCACGACAAGAGGAGAGGGTGCACATTGACACGAGGCCAAGGGCTCTGGCATGTAATTGAGAGGCGGATGAATGGTTGGGCGTCTTGTTGGTAAGTAGTAGAGACAGAGGCCGCGTCGACTGCGTGACAAAGGGATCGGCAAGCTATGACCTTTGCGTTGAGTGAATCGGCCGTGAAACGTTGGGGCGGGCTGACTGGCGCGTCGGGGGAATCGTAGAGGGTGGCACGCCACCTGGGAACGAGCAAGGCAAGGCAAGGCCCGACAGGTGTTTCTCCTTGTTGGCGCAGACTGTCCATGTCCATCCGACGGACCAATACTACTACATATGGCTACACTCGAATACGCCCACGCTTTCTTGCCTTGACACGACGCTCGCTTGTTGTTTTCTTTTTCTGGCCTGACGCTGCTCCTTATGTACTACTACCATTACTACCATTCTCTCTATTTGTACCACTACTAGCCACTCACTCCCATTACCACCAACGACTGTGACGACCTGGCCTGCTGCCCTCATCGCATCTGTCTTCGTTTCGTCCGTTCGTTTCCAAGACGCCTTTGCTCGACACGACACAGTCAAGCACAGGTTCCTTGGCCGTGCTTTGGTGAAACACGCAGCGCCTCTGCGCAAGCATTCCCGACCCAGACTGCATCGTTGCTGCTGCAGCGTCGCCTCCTCAGCACCCTCTGCACACGCCATTACCAATAGTGCACGACGGTAGCCGCCGCGTTGCTCTGTTCGGCACTCGAGGTCACGATACGGAGGCCTATCGATAACCCGCCTGCGCCCACACTGCACCTCTGCGTCTAGCCCGCCGCCACGCCACGCTGCGCTCCCCAACCCACCCTAACTTCGGACCCCGTACACAGCAGCTTCCACCGCGCACACCCTCTCCCACACACACCTCTTCGACTCCAGTCTTGCACCGCGACCCGTCCACTCCTCCCTCCATCTTCTGGTCGCGATTCCGCTGAGACAGGTCGCATAGACCTCTACCCGGCGCCATCATGGTCGAAGACAAGTACGTTAGATGCGCCCGCACCGCCCTGCCGCCAGCGACGACGGGCCACTGACTGTGACGCCAGATACATAGGGCTCATGCTGGCCATGAGTTCGTCCCTGGCCATCGGCGCGAGTTTTGTAATCACCAAAAAGGGTCTCAATGCCTCCATCGAGAAGCATGGCTTCGACGGAGACGGCTTTGGATATCTCCAGAACCCCGTGTGGTGGGCAGGCATCATCACCAGTGAGTGCGCCTACATCGCGACACGCTGCCACTGCCCTTTGCAGCGCTGACTTGCTCTACAGTGGTACTCGGCGAGATATTTAACTTCGCTGCATATGCCTTCGCCCCCGCCATCCTCGTGACCCCCCTCGGAGCTCTCTCCGTCCTCATTGGTGCTGTCCTCGGCTCGTACTTTTTGGACGAACAATTGGGTCGTTTGGGCAAGATTGGCTGCGCAATATGTCTGATCGGCTCCGTCATTATCGTACTACACGCGCCGCCGGACAAGGAGGTTCAGTCGGTCGAGGAGATTCTGGACCTTGCTCTACAGCCTGGTACGTCTATCCCAGCTTCCCATATGCCTTTGTACAGCAGCGACTAACAAGGCATGACTACAGGCTTCCTCTTCTACTGCGCCTTCTGCGTCGTCTTCTGCGTCTTCATGATCTACAAGATCGCGCCCAAGTACGGTCGCAAGAACCCCCTCATCTACCTTTCCATCTGCTCAACATCCGGTTCCGTTTCCATCATGTTCATCAAGGCTTTCGGTATTGCGCTTAAGATGACATTTGCGGGCAACAACCAGTTCACGCATCCTTCGACATACGTCTTCGTCATCTTGGTAGTCGGCTGCATCCTCACTCAGATGAACTACTTCAACAAGGCGTTGAGCCAGTTTTCCACGAATATGTACGTCTCCATGTTACATGCTCCGTCCATATGTGCTAACTTTTGCGACTTAGCGTGAACCCCCTCTACTATGTTACTTTTACTACCTGTACACTTGTTGCTTCTTGTCTTTTGTTCCAAGGCTTCAACACCACGTCTGCGGTCAACACTATTTCTCTCCTTTGTGGTTTTCTTATTATCTTTTCTGGTGTATACCTTCTCAACCTATCGCGCGAAGACCCCTGCGCCGACCCAGCACTTGGCTCTCGGTTCGACGGTCCGCCATCTGATGCCATTTCTGGCTTCCCTACAAGACGCAGTATGCAATCACGACGCAGCGGAGATCCTTACGAGCACCAGTCGAATGGCGTTATCCGAAACAGCAGGTCTAGCTATGCAGATGCGGGGGACAGGAGCGCACTGATGCACGACTACGATGCTGAGAATCAGTTCGAGCTGGGCGATCTTGCCGGTGATAGCGATGACGATCTGGAAAGTGGGCGCAACACAAAGCGACCCAGCTTTGACGAGGAGACGCGCCTGAGTGGCAGACTCAGTGGGACAGGCAGAGGGCGGGTACAGAAAGAGTCTGTGCAACCAAAGAGGAATCATTCAGCGCGTCGATAGAAGGACGATGAAGTGTGTGCATAGAGAATTTTGCTATCCTGGGTCGTACATGGGTGTGTCTTGCCCGCTTCGTGACTTGGGAATTAGATATGGTTTGTGCAACACATTGCACCGCACAGTGGCGTTTACGGCTCTTGTTGTAGTATTGGTTTGAGGGATTGGGAGATGGCCCCCGAGTTAAAGGTGCCGGCCACTTGTATTTGTACTACGATAGCATGACATGGATACCCAGAGGAATCCCGGCGATTATGCTGGGTATCATTTCTCCACAGATGAATACCAGACATTCATATTCCGAATCATCAAGACGCGTACGTTTGTGCAACCATGAAGCTGAGGCGGCCAGATGGGGATTGTGGCTACTGTGTCAAAGTGCTAACTACCAGAATATTGCCCCGCGTCTCCTTTTGGTGTGACAAGGCACGAGTAATCTGCGAACGTGATAGCGCGACTGCGCTAGTCATGTTCAGACTAGAACGCGCTTCTACAAACAAATCATAAGCACTGAATACACACCCCAACTTCTTGCCCTTTCCACACAACGGCCCTCGAGGCCAGCAAATCAGCAATCATGGTGACTGCAAACCCATCCCAAGAGCGGCAGCTGCTGCTACAGGCGGAAAAGACCCTATTACATCCAATTCACCCGCATCTGATATCCTACTGCCCTAGCATGGATCTTGTTGCAGTAGTCACGGATGAAGAGAGTCTCGATGTCTACAGAATCAACGGCCAAAGAGCTTTTGGTCTGAAAAGAAAGAGCGAGGATGTGTGCGTCGATGCCATGCAGTGGGAATTCAACGGCAAAAGTATCGCTGTTAGTTGGAGCGATGGGAGCACAGATCTGATCAGTGCAGAAACAGGCAAGGTTACGCACAAAGATGTCATGCTACCGGATGTCGAAGAAGGAAGTGGTAGCATGACGGAAGAGGCTCCAGCACGGGTCAAGTGTATGGGCTGGGGTCTGAACTTCATCAATGTCGATGCTGTAAAAAAGAGGACAGGCTTAATGTCCAAGACGAATGGCGCCACTTCTGAAAAGACTGATGCATTCGGGAACCCTACAACCGAAGACTGGGATGCTTTCAAGGACGACACAACGTTGGAGGATTTTCTGCAGCGACAGCCAGATTTCCAAACTTTGGATATTGCACCCGACCTGCCAGATCAACTTGCGATGATGGACGCGGAAGCGCTATTGCCCAAGCTTCCTGCGATACCGCTCCCACCAGCACTACCGTTCATGCGCATATCGCAGGCAGATTCCGGTGCGTTTGGTTCTCAAGCCGAGGTGGATTCGTTACTGCATTCACATCACTTGAAGGATCATAACTCTGTGGACATGTTCATCCGTTTGTCTGACCGAGGGACCGTACATCCATCAATATACGATTCGCTAGAAACGGTCAATGTCCAACTGCCAAAGGCATGGAACACACTACAGATGCCGCTGTTACATACAAGCCATCCATACAGCTGTACTCACAGCCTTTTGATGCGGACAATCTCTGCCGCATCACCAGCAAGAAAGAGTATCGCCTTTGTTCCGCTCACCCTCAACTTCATCCCTACCGCGGGAATCTACCTCCATCTCATAGCCGCAAAAACATCACAGTTACAGAACCTTCTTCTATATATCACACAAACCCTGCAACGGATCAGAGCTTTCTTCAAACACGCGCAAGATTTACCGCGCAAGTTTATGATGAACATCAGCGAAACCCTCGAAGAGAAAGAGCTGGGAGACCTAGTCACGAATCTGTTCCATATAGCATGTACAGGAAATTGTAACCCTACAATGAAAGAATGGCTGGTCGACGAGTTGGCAGAAGCAGGCCATAAGCGTTGGGACACGACTGTCACATC
The DNA here is from genome assembly GCF_000527765.1 of Bipolaris victoriae FI3. NCBI lineage: Eukaryota > Fungi > Ascomycota > Dothideomycetes > Pleosporales > Pleosporaceae > Bipolaris > Bipolaris victoriae. The sequence goes on from NW_014575305.1 coordinate 62,232, forward strand.
GTCCTTTACAACACTTCTTGCCCTTCTTCACGAGAACCTTATCCCAGCGTTGGACCGCTGCTCCATTGTCATATCACGTTTGCGCGGTCTTGCGCAGTTTCATGATCGAGACTGGATCTTCAGCGGACCCATCACCGACTTCTCAGCACTTCTAGAAACGCTGAAAAATATGAGGCTGCTCGCTCATACTGCTATGCTCTATGCAACAGAAGAGAAGCGCCAATTCCACAGCTTCAGCAAGTGGCTGCGTTTCACTATCGATTTCCAGGCTACAGAGCCGGAATCTCAATCGCGCGTTGAAATGGAACAACGGGATCCGGGAGTCGATGTATCACAAGTCCTTGCATATATCCAGTATGGTCTCACCAAATCTGATGTTGCTCTCTACTTGGGGCCGGAAGCTCAGTTAGATCCTAAAAGTCGAGAGAAGGAGGCAGCAAGCTATGAAGACACAAAGAGGGCGATTGCGTTATTGAAAGAAGGCGCGACGTTCAAGGAAGAGGCACTGTGTTTGGAACATGTACTGCGACATTTGGCAACAGGTGTAACGGGCTTACTAAAACAAGTGAGCAAATGGCAGCAGGCCAATATTCAAATGGACTCGGGGCTTGTTCTCGAAGACATGGGAGCTGAAGATGAGGAATCGAACATTGTGACAGATATGCGAATGGTATCTGAGGTAAGTAGAATATCCCCCAAGTCCAACGTCAACTACAATACTAACTTCTCAAGAAACCTTCCGACACAGCCTCTTCCGACACCATATCAACCTATATCCTCTTCTCGTCAAAATCCACACCAGCCCACTTGCACATCCACCGCCTCACCCACACCCAGAGTATATCCCACCTAGCGCGCGATCTCCACTCCCACGCCATATCCACACTGGACTTTAGCACGGAAACCGACTCCTCGACCAAGATCCTCGACGCCAAATTCGCAGATGACGAAAACTTGCTGGTTCTGTTACAAACCACACAGTCAGATGGCGACCGCAAGAAACACTCCAAACCAACAAACGTCATCGTCTCTCTGCCTTGTACACATACTACTGTGCCGCCACCGATTCACAAACAGCAGCACCACCAGCACCAGCATCAAAAAGAACAGCTGATATCATTCACCCCCCTTACTTCCCCCGCTTCAGTCCCATCTTGCCTGCTCCCTCAAGGCAAACCCGTGTCCCTTTCCTCTCGACACACCATCCCTGTGGCGCCAGAGGACATAGAAAAGCACACGCGCCACGTATTCGAAGGCCGTTTCACGCCCCTCAAGTTGGTGGTTAACGGGCGAAAGGACAGGAGGGTAATTGTGGTTTTGGGAAGCGACAGGAAGCACTATAGGATCTTGGATATGGATTACAGTGTCAAGAAGAAGAGGAGGAAGAGCAAGGTCAGTGCACATGTGGAGGACGACAACGATGACGACAGTGGGAGTGATCAGGATGGACATCAAGGGTATACAAGTCAGCACGTAGATGGGGATGTCGAAATGGGTGGGGCATAGTGCTGTCATGTCAATTTATTACACTTGTAGTTACCACAAGACCGAGCTTCAATACATCATATCAAGCACACATGCACACACACTTTCAAAAGTACAGACCAGATGCATTTTTATCGGAATCACATTCCCTAAAGAACCTATCATGCATGCAAGCCACAGTAGGGAAAAGCCTAGCTTGCCGACAAGTTTCCATTTCGTTATAACGCCCGGCCACCCGCACAGAGAGGTATGGAGAGAATAACCGACCGCATCATCGTCGTTCCTGTCGTTGAAAAACGCCACCACATCACAGAAAACCACTCTAGTCCTTTGTCTTCTGAGTACCACGGAGCAGACCTGTCCTCCGCGCGGCAATGAGACCGGCCTTTTGACCCTGGGTGGCGTATCGGGAGATGGTCGAGGCTTTACCGATATGCTGGTGGTTACCACCACCGTGGGGATGGTCGACGGGGTTCATGGCAACACCACGAGTCTTGGGCCAGCTGTTGCGCTTGGCAGCGAACTATGGTTTTGTTAGAAACTGAAGCTCATCGATTCGACAAAGATAAAAACGTACCTTGTGCTTGGCGCGCGACGCCTTCATGAGAGGCTTGTCTGTACGGCCACCTCCAGCGACGATACCGACCATACCACGGCATGAGCTGGGAAGAACCTTCTTGGCACCGGATGGGAGCTTGACACGGGTCTTGCCCTCATCGGGGTTGTGGCCAATGACAGTAACGTAGTTACCGGAGGTACGGCCGAGCGCACCACGGTCACCGTTCTTGTCTTCGACGTTGGTGAGGACGGTACCTTCAGGGACGGAGTGGAGGGGAAGGACGTTGCCGATGGTGAGAGCAGCGTTCTTTCCGGCGTAGATGAACTTGGGTGGGTGTCAGTCTGCTGTTCTTTCCCCCGCGCATGATTTCCATGTGGAAATTTCCAAATACTGACCTGGCCGGTGTACATTCCCTCGTTGGCGATGAAGGTCTCGGTGTCGTGCTTGAACTTGTATGGGTTGCGGAAGGAAACCCTGGCAAGAGGAGCGCCTATTCAAAAAATGGTCAATTGGAGTCCTAAATTCCGCATTCTGGCACCAGTTACTCACCACGACCAGAGTCGTGGACGATCTCCTTTACGACACCCCGGATGTATCCATTGCGCTCAGCCTGTGCCCGTTAGCCCTCCGTTCCCAGTGTATGCGTATCCCAATTTTGCCATAGGTCGCGGGCGGCGGAACATACGTAGTCGAGCGTGCGGAACTGGGCGGGGTTCTTGTTCAGGCGGGTGTTGGCCGTGAAGATGGATCCGCGACCCTTACGCTGGTTGCGAATTACCCTACCCATGGCGACGGTGTTGTTGTGAGTAGGAGGTTGTCGTGGGAAATCTCAAAGTCGTCAATGAGCGAGAAACCAAAGTGTGTAGATCCGCTTAGCAAGCCGTTTTGGACCTAGCGTCCACACGGGCCTCCAACTCTCGCCTTGCGCATTTGCGCCGCCATGACCGAACATCAGAACATCAGAACATCAGAACATCAAAATAACGGTACGGCTTCACTGGGGTATTTTGTCAGAAAAGGTTCACTGGTTGGATTTGAATGGGATAGTTGTAGGGAGCGACACCTTGGTGGGCTGCACGCCTGTCATCCTCTACAATAGTTTTGCACACGTGCTCTCTATCTCGAACCGTCATGCTATCGGCGTCTGTGATCAACACAGCGAGAGTCGGGTCATCTCACTGTTGACTTTGACTCAAATGCAATCTCCAGCCATTAAGCTGCTACCATAAATTTCTGTCTTCATAGGCAGGGTTGCTTGTCATTGCGACTGCTCTACTTTTTTTTTCCAGAGCCTGCAATGAGGTTGATGTTACTGCAGACATCAACGGATTATTACATTGTGCAAGTCAGTATGGTGACGATATCGTCAAATTTTTTGCCGCTTCTCTTGGAAGTACAATCATATAGCTTTCGATTGTGAGACTGAAGTGTTGATGAATGCAAGTTTACTAATTGTAGCCTTCGACGCGGCTGTGCTCAGCGACAAGAGTCAGATTAGACTGCCTATGTTGATCGACATTGCTGTTGTCGCAACATCCTGCAGAATGGCAACAATCAAGGTCTGTAACGAATCACTGTCTGTAGCAGTGCCAGAAATTCCAGGTACATTTTGTGCGCTGCTGAGGAGCTCAGTGGCGTGATAATAGTCAGCCTACGAAGACTACCATGAGTAGAGCTCTGCACCGTAAACACTCCACACAATCTTTTCACCTACAGTTCTTCTAATCAGTATTGAAGCGATGGTATGCAGCATTCTAGATTTCCCTAATGTACCCCTATAACTCAGGAGATCTGTAGTGCAGCCTCATCAGTCCTCATCTCCCACCGCCTTAGTCAGCCAGAGGGGGGAAGGGCAAATTAGATATGTCTCAGGGGTTCCAAGGTTCTGATGTACCAAATGAGGGCATATCTTCTGATTATGTCGTTACTCGACGATCAAACCATCTCCTATACAACTGCTGTTCGTGTGTCTGCCATTTGCCCCAAAACAAGAGATTTGGTACAAACGCCACGATGAGAAAGAAGGGACTCTCACCTCAACCATCGCCAAAAAAACGCATTTAACCAGCCTTAACCTGAACCAACACCAACCTCAGATTCCGCAACAATGAAACTGTTGAGGTTATATCATGTGTGTTGACGAACGGGATGACACAGCGGCACAAAGGCAACCCCCCCCCCTCCCCTGCTCAATTTATATGAGCCGCCCCGTCCCGAAATCTTTTTTTCCCACCCAATATTTTCTATATGTGGTCTCAAGTAATCAAGTAAGCAAATAGCGACAAAAAAGAGACTTATTTTGCCCCCCCCTCCTACCTGGCCACGTGGTGTGTCACAATGCCTGTTAAAAACAACAACAAGAAGAGCCGCTGTATATTTAAACTTTAAGCAAGACTTTTTAGGTTTAGGAAATTTGCTTTATTGGGGAGGGAACGCATCTGACCCGATGCCCGGGTACCCACTTGGTTAAGAACCTTCGCCACCAAAAGGGCGTTTTAAGAAGATGTGTGTGTGTGTCTTGATATTTGCCCGATAAATCATCCTGCCACCGGCTGTTCAGCCCCAGCCCAGCCAACCTAGCCTTGTTTTAAGCAACACAATGTTATGTATCTCCGTCCACGCGCCGCCGCCGACATCCGAGCCCGCGTTTGGCAGCGGTAATTGGAAGTCTCACCTGTTTACTAAGTAAGATGGGGCAGCCAGCATCGCTAAGAATATATATACTTTTGTGAAAACCTAGAACAATAAATTTAAGTAAGAAAAGGAAAAAAAAAGTCACTTGTCACAATGATAAGAAACACAGAAGATGAGGAAGTTTTTTTTTCGGTTCATAACCGGGCAATTGCTATTGTCATCCAAACGAGGGAGAAACAAGACAATGTGTATATTCAGGGTTTCCCCGTTCCTACAAGAAACGAGTAAAAAAAAAAGTATGTACAAGCCAGGGTGTGTCAAGGCCCTGAACAAATAGAGAAGAAAGAAAGATAAACACCAATGAATCAAGCAACAGCAGCGGCAGCACCCCCTAAATCAACACCCCTACAAAGCTCTTGAAGCTATCATATTTCCTCTCCTCTGGAGAGGAATTGATGATTGCGCAAGCCAATGTTTCACAAATCTCCCGAACCCCTGGTTCATTCCCCTTGAGCCAAAGAACGGACCGCGCCCACAATTTAAGCAGCGGAGACAGTGTACTGGGACTTTCCAGCAGCGTTGCCCCAGCCCTCAGTGGAGATGGTCTGGTAGTCCCACTGGTTACCAAGGTTCATGCCGAGCTTGGCCCAGGCGTCGAAGTGGCACTTGGTGGTGATGGTACCGCCGGTGGAGCGCTTGCTGACGCGGTTGCTGATGTACTGGACGAAGGTGGTCGTGCCGACGATGGAAGGCTGGTTCACCTGGGTGTGCTGCCAGATGTCGTAGACGGAGCCGTCGCAGGTGACTTGGCCCATCTTCTGGCCCTGGGCGGAGCCAGAGCCGCCAGAGGTGAAGTCCTGGATGTAGTACTCGACGAGCTTGCTGCCCTTGGTCCAGCCGTAGAGAGCGACGAGGACAGTACCGGCCTGGGCCTGGGTGGAACCAGTGTACTTGACGGTCCTGAAGGAAAGGAGTTAGTATTGATTGATATTTGGGTCTAGAACACTGTGTGTGGCTTACCTGGTAGTACCTTGCCTCCAGCCCTTGCCAAGGACGAAGTCCTGGGCGCCAGAGAAGGTGACGGAGTAACCGTTGCTGGTGGGGTTGTACTGGATGTTACCACCAGTCTTGTAGTTCTGGTTGTAGTCCTGGCGGGCAGCCAAGTGCTTGGGGCCGGAGAACTCGAAGTCAGGGACATCGGCAACGGGGGCGGCGAAGGCAGAGCCAATGGCGGAGAGGCCGAGGAGGACGGAGGTGAAGGCAACCATTTTGATAGATTGAAGATTTGTTTGTGTTTGTGTGAAAAGAAGCTGGTTCTCGCTAGGAGTGAATTGAAAAGAGGGTGAGTGAAGTAAAGACTGCTTGAGTGTTGAAGATGAAAGGCTTGGTGGTGAGCTTATTCGGTCTTGGAAGTCTTGACCTATATACTTAGAGACGGTTAAAGAGCGTGGGTGCACACCGCAGGAAACATATTGCGGTTGTTTCACCCGCTGTCTTCCTCCCTGTGTCATGGGGCCACCTCTCGCCCCTCGTTGCCCATGGATGAATCGTCTGAATCGTTCTACACTAGTGTCTTGATGTATTCGTATCCAATGAGCGCAATCGGCCCTGCCCCTGGGCGTGATGCTATCCCGCATTTCAAGGCGCGTGCCAAGTCGCCATCCCGACAGTTAATCAAGCTCCATCACGGCGGTGGATACTTCATATAGACTTTTGTGGGGAAGCCGCGCGCTGAGTGGTCCAGTCGTGCAGGGATTGTCTTGCTTATTTACCTCGGCAAAAGGCTTGGGCAAGGCTTGGATCGCTTGTGTTTCCTTGTCGATGAAAAAGGATGTTACCGGTGGGTATAGTGTTATGCAATGGCAGCTTGTCTGTAAATGAAATATGGACGTGTCTGGTTTGAGGTAAGTGGCGGTGCGTCATGCGTCCCTATGCCATTGCGCTGGAACGGGAGACCCGCCGCGCAACCTTCTCGGTACTTCACCGGCACACCTTAGATACTACAATATGTTCGTCGTCCGTGCCCCGCGACTACGGCTATTCGAAATACGGTGCGTAAACCGGTTGACAGCACTGCCTACTGGCTAGGTAGGTGGCTAAAAACTGTCGGCCCTGTTAGGGTACAAAATGTAGGTAGTAGTCACTTGTAGTCTTGGCTGTAACAGGACGTCGTAACCCGACCCTCTGTGCAATTCACCACCAACTGCGTCTCCCCCCTCGAGGCAATCATCCAATGCGCCTATGAACAATTCTCATGCATTGGCCAATATTCTCTTCATGTTTCTCAAACACTACGGGCTCTTGTGGATATGAAACATTGATACGCCACAAGCTAGTATGATGCTTCCAGAATATAGTACTACATGAATCGCGCCCGGCACCCAAGGCCCCAAGCAGACTAGCATAATCGATGGAAAGCTGTAACAGGACCTAAATACGGATCTCTACTTCCTAATACCGGCGGGATAATCGGTTTCAGTGATCGAATTTGGGTAGACACAGCCGTAGGGCGGTCGGATGTGTGTAAATCGTTTGACACGCGTGAAACTACTAGCACTTCCCCACTCTCCAAAACATCGCTAATTTCCGACATTCTTCTCGAATCTGTTTGCCGCTTGTGCCTGGGCTCCTCAAGGGGCTCACTCGTGTGTTCCAGACTCTACGCCATCTTTTCAACTGTCGCCAGAACCGATTTACACACGTCTACTCTCCAGCCTGTGATGATTCTGAAGCAATTGTATTGAAAAGTCCAGCGGCTACGACGTAACCGATGACATCGATCTAATAGGCCAATCCGCAACGACGCCGTGAAACCGCCACGCAAGCCCTGGCCAAATGTCGCCTGATATATGCAAGCATAATGAATATGCATAAACAACTGAAAACTCCGACTATGCCGGCTATTTGCCAACAGCCTATTGAAGACAAACGCCACGGTGAACAACGCAAGCATCCATCTATCCTTCACCAAACCCCGCTTTACCGCCGCGTACCCTCGATAGCCTTCTCCAAACCGACGATCCTCAAGCTCTTCCCCCTTCCGAGCTTTCCGCTCATGAGACCCGCTGCGGGAATAAGCTTGTCGTCCCAGTGACGGAACAGCACCTTCATATCACGAGGAACACCTTCTAGTACAACCGTGGTGACGGGCATAAATGGACGGTCTTCTTCTGACACGGCGAGCATACCGTACGCTTGCGCAAACATGAGAGCAGTCGAAAATGCAGGCGCTTGAGTGCGGGACAAGGGGCCAACAATACTGCTACATGTTAACACACGTCCACATATATGATATCGTGTCACGGCTGACACGCAAAAACAGGAGAACTTACATGTACATCTCAAAGAAGGCATCAAGTACATAGATGTTTTCCGGCTCCAGGTCTCTCTGCGAGAAAGGCATGATCTCTTTGATCTCCGTCTTGATAGTACCCTGAGGTGACTTGGGCGTGAGTGGCGTCTGTGGCCTTTGTTCAGCAGCGTTCCAAGATGGTCTTCGTAGCAGCGGCGCGAAAAAAGAGCTGCTCACCTGGAGTGCTTGGCCCCAGCCTGCCTGTTGGCTGGTCGTTTGTTCGATCTTATAGAGACGCGCCCGATATTTGTCGCAGGTGGCCTTGTAGCGCCAATGGTCTGCCGAGCGAGGGATGACAGGACCTTTCGAAGGGACTGGTGAAGGTGGGAAGGTTTTGTTGAGAAAATCATGAGGTTCGGCTCCTTCATCGATCTCATTGTAGTCACCAGTGGGTGCCAGGTCCATGCCCATGAGGCGTGCACCAGACAGCTCCTCAGCGGAACATCCACGACCCTTCCACAGATAGACTTTACCTGCGGCGGTGGTGATCAGGTAGGGAAATGCCGAGCAGAGACTCTTGAGTGAGAAGTCGACTTCGTCAAATGCAAGGTGACCAATATGACGACGACCACATAGCATGAACTCTTTTGATCCAGGCTTCACACCACGCCTGGTGATGACAATGCCACCTAGAGCCTCGAAAAAGTTTGGGGTCTCCTGTCCTTGCCGAATGACCAACAACCGTCCTTGGCTTTGACGTGCGTGGCTCTTTGCAAATATCTGCACATCTTCTATTGTAGGCTCTGGTACACCATTGCCAGCCCATAGGTAGACGTCGGTATGTCTGGTTCCCTTGGAATCTTCGTACACATGTGTACACAAATACATTGAGTCTTGGAACAAGATGTGCTCCTCCTGCACTGGAATAGGCAAAAGCTTTCCGTCGCTTGTCACTTCGTCTATCTGCTTGCGTACAGTACGGATCTTTCCTGTGGGGCCCAAGTCAAATGGCGGCGACTTGAGAATGTCCATTGTGTCGATATGCTCTGGTAGCTGGCCTTCTGTTACTGGGTCTTCGTCAAAGAAGTCTGCAAACATGCCATCATTCTTCTTTGTGGTTGGCGACGTGACGGGAGGCTCAGAGAATGGCCTGTTTGCACTTCCCGGTGGTGATATTGGTGTGCTCTTGGGCAGCTGAGAGAGTGATTCTCGTGACCGAGATGCGACCAGTCCACCTAAGCTTCCCAGGCTGAAGCCCAGCCCCACAGGCTTTGGCTTTGGAGGTAGTGCCTTCGCTTCATTAGGAGATTGAGGGTCAGCTTGAGGAAGGCCGGGTAGAGCTTTCGAATTCACCTCAGAGCGAATTAAGCCAGCATCCTTCATTGCAGCTTGCTCATCTGCTTGTGTAGGAAGTTTAATGGGTGACTTAGCTCCCGTTGGCACAGGTGATGAAGATGCAGAGGATCTGCCCCACAAAGCGCTAGCATTCTTGACTGATGAAAATGTTGTCTTCTCAGGTGACGAATCATCCTTAGCGTGTGAGATCTCGACATTGGGGGTTGAAATTTTCTTGAGCGGTGTCGACTTGGGACTCTCTGCTGTTGACTTGGGCGGTAATGTGGGCAACGGTCGCGAAAATCGAGAATGAGGAGATGGAGAGGGAGAGGATGACGCCAACTTTGGTGACTCAACCTGTGCTGGTAATGGGGACTTTTGTGTTGGGGTGCTCTGCGACCCAGACACCCGCCTCTCCGCTTCCAGAGATGCAGGTTTCTTTGGAATGACTGGTGATGAAGGCTTGGATGAGATGATAGATTCTGGTCTAGGTGAGGCTCTGGGCGTCGTTTGAGATCCGGAGATCCTCTCTGGCTTCTTCGGGAGCTCAGGGGTTGGAGATTTTCCAAAGTTTCCAGAAGATACCCGTGGTGATTTGGCTGGTGGAACAGGCTTTTCGGTCGCTGACTGCCTGGCAGGCGTCCTCGCTACTGGTCGCTGCTCTGGTTTTCCGTTAGTCTTAGGAGGCTCAGAGCTAGAGAGGACAGGCTCGGAATTCACCAAAGGCAGAGCAGCAGTAGCAGCAGCAGTAGGCACTTCCTCTTGAGCCTGTTCCGACTCAACAGCCGCCTTTTTCGAGGCCGGTGCCCTTCGCTTAGGTCCACGGGCGCGACCTTTGGTCATATGTTGCAGTTCTGGTGCAGGTCCGGTGTTTCTCTCTTGCGCCGGCCTGGCAGTTGACCCATCTACCTCAGCACTTGATGTAGATTTGTCAGTCGCTTGAGAAGGTGGGCCTCGAGCGAGCATACCGGCTAACGCAGGGTTGAAACGATTCGCAAGCTTGCCAGACATGGCTGGTTCTTTCTTGGCAAACAAAGGCGCAGGTTGCGCAGACTGCGCAGACTGAGCAGACTTGTTATCTGGCATAGGCCGAACAACTCCAAGACTCTTCCTTCTGGCGAGAGCTTCCGGCATGGGCTCCTTCTCTTTAGGTGGTGCCGGAGCTCTGGCTTCACTATCTCTGCGTTGCAATCCTTTCTGCTTTGCGATAGCCTCCGGGACAGGAGCAGAAGGTCTTGAGCTCTCTGACTTCTTCAGCACAGAGCCCTCTTCTTGAGCTTTATCAAAAATGGTTGATTTCCTCTTGATGAGGCTCTCCCTGAATTCATCTTTTCGGACCGAAGGCTTAGGGCCCCCGGTTATGTTCAAAGCTCCTTTGCCTCTTGTAATGTTTTCTTTGAGGATATCGGGGGCAACGTAATTCTTTGTCTCTGCTTTTCTTAACCTACCAAAGACATTTTGGAATTCGTTGACTTCGTCCTTCTTCGAGCTATCAGATGCAGGCTGACGTGACTTGAGCCCCGCACGGAAATCCGTCTTTGGCGTCGTATCTGTTTTTGCAGGTGAAACACTGCGGCCAGTATCTGCGGCGAATCTTGAAGCTACGGGCTTGGTGTCCACTGAAGCGGGTTCTTCGGTCGCTGATGGTATAACAGGTGTAGGGGCATCGTCGAGATTCTTTTCCGGGACGTCTTTTACGTCTTTTGAGTCTTTTGAGTCTGTGGGCTCTTCCAGAGGTTGTGCTTCTCCTGAAGGTTTGGACTCTTCTTTTTTGGCGAAAAGAGGCTTCGGTACTGCTGCTGACGCAGGGCTTGGAGATTGTTCTTTGAGTGTTTCCATTTTACTGGACACACCTGAATCCTCTTTCTTGGGAGACTCGGACCGACGCAGACCAACGGGCTTAAGTTGTACTATGTCCTTGATTGGTGATGTCCGACCAGAACCGGAAGATTCACCGAAAGAACTGCCTCTGCCCAGGTCAACACTACTACGCTGTTGTTTAATGCGGTTGATCTCAGCCATCCACGCAGGCTGGGCGGGAGGGGCTTGCTTTGGCTTTGGAGATTCTGGTCTACTCAGCGCACTCTCCAACCAACTTGATTTCGTGGGACTCCATCGCTTCGAAGGACTCGCAGGAGAGTTTTCGTCCTGCGAGGCATCCTTGTCGCTGAAAGTTGCGCTGAAGGTTGATGCGACTGATTTGGCTCTGCTGTGACGGGGTAATGATGGCTTGACAAACTCATCCTTGGGCGCGCTGTCCTTTTCTGTACCGGTGATGGTTGCATTGCTGCGACTCGATGTAGGGCGGGTCGGCTCTGTGGAGTTGTCCCTTGACAAAACTGGCCGGTCAATGTTTGAGAGTGAGCCATAGACACTTCCGCGATTGCTCAAGGTAGAATTTTGCCTGCTCAAGCCGGGGGGCGTTTGCGTGCTCCAACGCTTGCTCACGCTGTCACTACGTTTGAGCATGGCACTCTGCACAAAGCCACCCATGCCCTTTGTTGGTGATGTCGAGCGCTCACGCTCTGGCGAAATTCTCCCTTGGGTAGGTGACATGGCGAGCGCGCGAGCTGCACGCTCAGTGTCTCCACCATCAACTGAAGAGCCCTGCTCAGAGGGTGGAGCAAACTTTTGCGAATCCAACACAGGCAGGGGCGTTTTGCCTTTTACTACCGAATCCGAATCGCCGCCCGAAATCGATGTGCTGGTGGAAAAACGATTACTCATTACAGTGCTGCCGCGGACGGAACCACCTCGTGAGCCTGGTGAGCTCGAGCGCGCGCTCTCTGCCGGCGGGCTGCCAATGTCTTGCTCCACGGTCGAGTCGCGCGACATGCCCGCCAACTGCCTCCGACCCGACACCGACCCGGTTTCTGAAGCAGTATCATCTTGGTTCTTCCTGAAGGCTGCAGATCCCCTTCCAATATCGGCCGTCTGACGAAAGAAAGCGGGATCCTTTGCGCCTAGTGAGGCTGCAATGGAGCTTCTTGACATGCTGGGCTCGGGCTCGGACTCGGAGGGTTCGGGGGTATTGCCAGAAGACGGACGCTCGGGGGATCGCGATGCCACTGAGAGCGGGCGCCGTATACTCCCCGATTGTGGGCGCTGCTTCCACGACAAGGTGCCTGACCTTCCCAGAGCGGCAGCGTTGGTGGCGGGCTTCTTGGGCTCCATGTCTTCGAGGGTCATTGTTGTCGATGTTGACGTGGGCCGCGGGGGCGGGGAGCTGGTGAGCTGGTGCAGCGAATCATCGCGGGCGGTATCGCGTGCTGGCGGGCTCATGGTAGGAGTGGGTGTCGTGGCAGCCTTCTCCTGTATGGCCTGGGGAGTGCCAACGACGGAACGGGGCGACTGGGGAGTGTATGGCTTGTCGGGGGAAATTGAGCGGGCTCGTTCTGTTTGACAAAGGCATCAGCAGCTGCCAACTCCGGCCGAATGCAGTCACCACGGAATAGAAAAAAACAAACCTGCTCGTCGCGCTAGTCTCTCGCTGCGGCCCTGGATGAGCTCCTCTTCCAATTTCTTGACGCGCTCGGCGTCCTCTTGATCTCGCTGGTCGCCCAAGCGCCGGATCCGCTCTACAAACTCGGATGGGTCGACGTCTTTGTCGTCCGACGACATGGTGGACTGTAGCGATCCGAGAGGTGGGTGCAAGGGTTGAGGCTGCTCGGCAGTGGGTGGGATCCCAGACGTACGAAGACGGACCTGAGACTAGTAGAACGGTCGTTAAATTACTTTGACTCGGCTACCTCATGCTTGGCTGAGATGGCGGATGCGCAGGGCTGACAGGAGGGAAAGAGAAGGAGAGTGGGGGGGCGGAGGCCAGGCCGCACCGTCGTCAAACGAACCAAGGCAAAAGAAAGCGACAGATGCAGGTTCTCGAGACGACCTTGGAGCGTGTTTGTTTATTATGCTACGTACATATCAACGTCGAGGCTGCGTCGCCCGCTCCACCGTGCAGCGGTTGGACCTTGTCCAGACCAATACCGCTGCACTAAATACCCGCATCTACCCTTGGGGCTGCGCTGCGCTGCGCTGAGCTGCGCTGCCCCCTTGCCCGTCCGAGTCCGATGCCGCATCCAGTCTGTGCCTTCTGTGCCTGACGCGTAATACGACCCTCGCTCCAACCCACGATGCCTCAATACAGGAACAGGCGGGCTTTGGCGTCCTGGACCACCCACTCCAGCCCCTCGCGCAGGTTCATTCCTGTCATGGCACTACACGCCATGATGTGCCACTTGTGTGTCTTGATGGCATCCAGCTGCAGACCCTGTGCGCAGTTAGTACCATTGGCCTGCCAACTACACTCAACAGTTTCCTCAGCCCCAAGCCCAACGCACCTCGCGTATCTCGTCCTCGCTCATGGACCCGGCGACGTCGCTTTTGTTCTTGAAGACTAGCAGACTGGCTCCGGAGAGGCGCTTCTTTGGTCAGACGGTGTCTTGCCGTGCCATATGTATTTGGACTAGACGAACCTCCTCAAGCAGTAGCCCTGCCAGTTCTTGCCTGCAGTCGTCTATCCGCTCACTGTCCGTCGCGTCGACTACCCATATGAGCGTGTCCGTCTTTTCAAAGTAGTTCTTCCAGTATGTCCGCAGCGTCTTTTGTCCGCCGACGTCCCCTGTTCTGTCAGCATGCACTCGTGTCCGAGCAGGCAGGTCAAAGTACATATGTTTAATTTGTAACTACTTCATTAGCCCGGACTCGTGCACTCGGCTCGCCCTACGTACCCATCGTACTCGATTGTTTTGATGATAAAACCGAGCGTCGGGCTGACGCTATTGACATCCTCATTCATGATCTTCTTCACAATGGTCGTCTTTCCCGCATTGTCCAGACCCCTAGTGCTGTCAGTCCTTGCCACAACAATTCTTTTGCAAACACGCACAGCATCAGGATGCGCATCTCCTTGTCCTTTAAACGAGCTTTTCGTAATATCGAAAGCATCTTGCGCTGCTCAAAATCTGAGAAAATGGTCCTACTAGGCAGAAGCAAGACAGTGACAATGGGCTTCCTAGAGCCATCTTGGAGCTAAGCCGTTTGCGGACGCCTGCATTCAACGCCAACTCGCTACGCTGCTTCAGAGCCAACGTCTTTCCTTGTAAGATGATCGACACTGCGTTGATGACTCGAACCAGTTAGGAAGTGTATTTCCTCCTTTACTTTATCGAGACATCATGGCAAGTGTTCTGATCGCGTAACCTATTCACATTGGCGATAGCTGTGTTGCTCCCCTGTATGCTCTTTCCTACAGACAAAACGACTGCCTAGCATGTGAAGACTCATTGGACATGAGCACCTCACCAATATATACGCACATTCTATGGTGACAAGGTGAATTCAAGTGAAGTGAAGTGAACAAGCATTCACCGTATGCTTTAGGCAGTTCTGTCCAAGTATATAGAAGGCTGCATCATCCACCATTCCATCTCTCCACCTTCTGCTTTTCGTTAATGCCTCTTGCTTTACTTGGAAATCTCCCGATACCCGTTCCTTCTACACACTCGAAGAAGGTTGGCATCAGGAACACAGCCGTGGAGGACTCCCATCTTTGCACTTCACTATCGCAGCCACCGGAGCTTGAACCGACCAGATTGGAATCTTTCGATACCCAAACCAATATGTCGAAGCAACAGAAAAATGGTTATATCACTTGGCAGCAACTGGCAGACTTTGTGCAGGCCCCAGTAAGTGAAGCCAGCCTTGTGACCGCATCATGTCTCACTGTCCTTTTACACTCACACGCCAACCGCGGTGAGAGCCACAATAGACCTTTCTAGCACCCTCACCATTCCCCGCTCTCAACAACACCTCATCATAGTTTTCTATTACTCACTACCTACCCCACCCTCCCCCACTCCAAATTATCCAGCCCTTGTATGCTAACAGCCGAAACGACGACACCGGGGCCACACAAACATCACTTCCGTCGACCTGCTAAGAAGCCACCGCATCACGAAAGTGATAAGAAAGCGGATGAAATAGCAAAAAATACCCAAACCAGCGCGCTAGTACAGCAAACTGAGTCACCATCCCAGCCTGAACATTCCCGACCCAAACAACGTGCGCAGCCAACTACCTCACCATCCCCTCACCACTCCAGTCCACCTGCACTCGCCCAAGCTTCATTGCTCAATCAAGAAGAGACTAAAAACGCACTCAACCCCCCGGGCTCGCGGCAGAAGAAACGTTCTCACAACAAGAAGAGAGGAAAAAAAGAGGCCAACATGACTACGCTACGAAAAGAAGCCTATATTCCTCCACACCTGCGCAGCTGTCCCCCTTCCAACAAGGTCTCAATTCCGCCACACCTGCGCAACCGTCCCTCTGCCAACAAAGCGACGATAAATCCAGAGCGCAACAATGTTGCTACCAATGGCTCGCCTTCTTCCTCGAACAAGTCCAAATCCACAGTTGCGACTAAGCCTGGGTCAGTTCAGTAAGTTCTTCATGACATTGCAGGTTCAGACTGCTATTTTTGTACCTCCGTCCCTCTGACATGACCCAAGGAACCGAAACAACATGCGCGAGATAACCTCACCTTCACCAGCAACCACACCGCATGAGCCTGTAGAGCTTGAAACTAAAGACATGGTTAACCCCGAAAACATCTGGGGTGGCTGGAACGAACCTGAAAATCAAGACATCGCTACGCCCGAAAATGTCTGGGGCGGCTGGAATGAAGATAAAACCAAGCATCCGCATGCTTATCAGAAAACTGCTAACCTGCGTTCGAATCGTGGCCCCCAGCCGTACAAGAGGAAGCCTTGGCCAAAACAAAGGGACATGAAGTATGTTCCTGGCAACAGCGATAGCGGTGGTGGTGTCAACTGCTGGTCTGACAGCAACGGAGACCCCAACTACGATGTCAAGAAATTGCTAGACTGGAACGGCGATTGGCTACCTGCTCCCGAATCATGGTCCGCTCGGAGAGGACACGAAGACCGTCATCTTGGTGCGCATGTAGAGCAATGGATGAATGGGCACTCACAGGAGTGCACCAAATCCGTGTACTACCCACTCAGTACTTTCAGTCCTGAAGATGGACCCTGTAAGGAACTGGCACCTCATTACTGGCTCGAGGCGAAAGTTGAGGGTGGCAACTTGAGAGAATCTTGGAAGACAATCTCCACCTCGGACCCAAAGCCACTAGATGATATGGACCTTGCTGGTTATGCACCTTGGTGGGAGATGTACGAGGACGTGTTCTATTCCGAGGTGATCCACGAGGACGGTCAGGATGAACTGCATTTCAAGCATAGGAGCTGTTACTTGAACGGTCTACCAGCGCCAGAGGCAAGGATCGACCCTACTGATGCAGATCATCCTACCACTCCTCTGATGCTGGCTTCAGCTGCAGAAAAGCTTGAAGACCTACAAAAACGTAGGGAAGCTAAGGAACGTCGCCTGTTGGCCAAACGTAATCGTCCAGTCCCGAATTCGACGTTTCCAATGGAGGCCATGGAAGATCGTCGCCTGCGCCCTAAGGCCAACATGTACATTCGTCCTGTCCAGCCAGCAGACGTTGTTGGCATTGGAGTAAGTCTGAACTCGAATTGTCCCTAATGGGTTTGGCAAAGATATATAGACAATGGTGTAAAGTTTTCAAACTAACAATATTGGCAGGCGATTTACAACTACTATGTTGAGCACACCATCTACGCAACCGAGTTTGACGGACGCACTGAAGATCAAATTCGTCAGCGAATCAACACTGTCACCAGTGCAGGCCTTCCGTACTTGGTCGCAGTGTCAAAGAGCAACCAGTCCAAGGATAATCCCGGCTATGTCACGGAAAAGATTCTAGGCTTCATCAGCTTGGATGACTACTGCAGCCAGGCATCCTCATTCCGCTACACTTTTGAGATGGAGCTGTTCGTCCACCCAGGCTATACGAGCAAAGGTATTGGCAAGTGTCTCATGGATCGTCTTCTAGAGATGGCGGACACAAGCTACCGCCCTCGCGGCGGGTATCAGTACGTCAACAACTTCGAGTACCTCAAGACCGGGCCATCAAGGGTTATCAAAACGATCCTACTCAACGTCCCTCACGAGAATGGGGAGCATGCAGAGACCGGATGGCAGGGCCAGTTTCTCCACGCCTGCAAGTTCCATCGTGTTGGTCGGCTCCCCAAAGTGGGATATAAGAACAGTACCGTTATAGATGTTGCCATCTATGCGCACCACACCAGTGAAGAGATCAATGCAGGTGCCCGTCCTACTGTAGCAGGATAACCCGGCTTGACATGTTGCTTGACGAAAGGTGAGTTATTCGAGTGGATGCTAGAATGTGACTGACCAAGCATTCAGATCATGTAACGGTTCTTATTCCACTGCCCTCGTATCTCATGAGACAAAAGCAGTTGCACAAATGGGATTGTGTCATCCTACACCTTCTATCACCTGCTTTACTGGCTTAGCGACAGTGGGTTACGAGATTGATTCTTTGCTTTTGCGTCTATCAGCCATACACATGAAGGATTCCAAGGCCAGTGGCTGTCAGAGATCCTTGTCCTTTGATATCCATGTTGCTTTTGAAGGAATCACGTATGACGGAGGATGAGAGTCGTCAGTGGTATCAGATTGACCAAAAGTTGAACTTTTCGGGGCTGCAAATGCACACTTTCTCAGACACTGCACAGTAGATTTCTCCTATTCCCAAAATAAACCATCGATAGTGTGAAGAACGCTCCGATGATTCTGTATGACGACTGTAATTGTGTCGATCCCCCTGTCGCGTCCCGTACCCCGCTAATCCTGTAACGCGTCGACGCTCCCACACTCATGAAGCCACCAGTGACGTCACAGCCCGCCCCAAAGCTTGATCTGCGCAGTAACACATAACCACGCCGTGGACCAGTTGAACTCGAGCTGAACAGACATCAATTCATCAGATCTACATGTGAGTGTGCCTTATTAAATATCCCTATCTTCCCAACTCATACTAACCACAAACCGGACATTTCCAGATCTACATCTGATAAACCAACCCTTAGAAAACCATTCAACGTCGATAGCGTTTTTGAAAGGAATCGCGTAATACATCACTTCCAGCCAGGATAAAAGTAACGAAAAAAAGGGGGACCTCAAAAACCTCAGTCCAGCCAAACAAGAAACCAAAATGGCGCAAGACAAGAAGGAAGAACAACCCCAGCAAGACCACATCCCCACCTCACCTCAAAACGAAGAGGAGGAACAAAGCAAAGGCACTGGCGGCCTCTTGAGCGCAATCGGAGATCCAGTCGGTACGTCTTTATCTCCTTTTCTCTCTCACCCTTCGCTTAATCTCCGTCCCTCCCGAACCAACCTATCACCCATCATCACAACCCCCCAACCTAACCATCCTCAAAAGGCAACGTCCTCAACACGGCCCTCCGCCCCGTCGGCGCGCCACTCGAAAAATTCGTGACGGGCCCTCTCGGCGAAGGTCTCGGCGGCACCACACGCGGAGCTCTCGGCCCACTGATGGGCAACGAAGAAGAGCGTTCTGAACTGCTAGGCGGCAAAAATGTAGATAGTTACAGTAAGCCTGAGAAGATTGCGGGAAAGGAGCAGACGGGGGATAATCCGTTGGGGTTGGATCAGACGGGGAGGTGGGGATTTGAGGATGAGGGTAAGAAATAGAAGAGTTTAGTTTGATATCAAAAGGGGGTATATGATTTTGTTATTGGAGAAAGGAAAGGGAAGGAAATCAAAACATTTCACTCATACCACTATCTCCCAATACGCCTTCTTCAAAGTACTCGTGCTCGTGCTCGTGCTCCACATCTCCTCCATCTTCCTGTGCATGTCGCCGCGATCTAAATGTATCATCTAGCTCCTGCACCGTACCCGTGCTATCTCCGAATCCCTCTTCCTGCATGCTATCCCTCGTACCCGGTACCGGGGTGCGACCAGTAAGTATATCATACAAACTATCATCGGACCCCTCTTCTTCTACTTCTCCCTCCTCTTCTTCTACTTCTCCCTCCTCTTCATCCTCAGGTTCAAACTGCAGAATCTGGTCTTTGCCCTCAGGCCACACGACAACGGAAGCTTGAGTGTGCGCGAGTGCGAAACAAGGCTTCTTATTACTATTTGCAGGACCGCAGAGCCAGGATAGCGTCCAGCGGGCGGGAGTCGCGACTGCGGGTTTAGCAATGTGAGGAACTAAAGAGAGGATGGATGGCGGATGTTGGGTAGTCGCTGAAGAATTTGCCGAGGAAGCAGATGCCGCGTGGGAGCGCTGCGAGGCAGTGTACAAGTACACGACTGGGTCGTCGTGCGTGGTTTGGACAAGAAGACGATTGGGGTCGTACGGGTGCCAGAGGAGCGCTTTCACAGGCGCGTACATGATGAGGATTGAGCGGGGGCGGAGACTGCGCAAGTCCCAGATCCAGACTGTGCAGGGTGTGCTGTCGTCTCTACTTGCACACATTGTGCCTTCGGAGTTGAAGCTGAGCATGCCAATGCCTTGCTTTAGGAGCGCGTTTTCATTCTTTTCTAAAGCGGCTTTGGGAGGCGTGGCGGGCTGTGGTGTGAGTGTGAAACTGCGGGTGCCCACGTTATCGACTTGCTCTGTATATACGGGTGCGCTGGGTACGTCGATGACAGGTGTGTGGTCGAGGAAAAGGATGGGTGCGAATGTGCGTGTAGAAAGTATGCGAACACGCCGGTCCCAGCCGCCAACTGCAAGTCGTTCATGTCCAGGGACCCATTCTAGGCTCTTGATGCCCAGGCCTTCTACATCCCATTCGCTGACGTCCTCGGATGCTTCGCGGATTATTGTGCGATACAAGTGCCCGTCGGCTGTGTATATGCAAAGCTTGTAGCCTGCAGACGCAGCGTCCCAGATGGCCAGCCAACGTCCGTCGCGACTCCATCTCAGACCCGCGGCATCCGTAGTAGGGAGTTCGACTCGATTGAGAACCTTGTACGTCTGCGGTGCAAGTAGTAATAAGATATCGGTCCCTGATGCACGACACAATAATGCCAGAACACGCCCTTGTCCCCTTCCACTCCTCAATCCAGTATCGTCAGCAGGTCGGTAGCCCCAGCCCTTGCCATCTTTACCAGGAAACTTCGGATCGCGTATCTCCACTACCCGTCCCGTCTTCAAGCACCATATCTTAACACAGGCGGTAAAATCGGTCCAGACAAGTACCTCGTCCTCTGTTCCTCCAAACTCTACGTGGACATTCTTGCCCATGCCACCGGAGCCATTGCTAATTACAGCATTCCATTTCTCGTCGCGGAGGTCGTAAACGCGCGTTGTGTCATCATCAGATATGAGGACGCGATTCGAGCAGAGGCGTGGTGTCCGTGATGAGCGTCGGGGAGGTGTGGTGGTGGGCGAAGATGTATGTGTCGATGAGGTCAACGGCGGGATGACCGCGGGTGACCAGGTAATCTTTGACGAGCGCAAATCATGGCTGGATGGGAGGGCGACATTACGGACCACCTCAAAGGTGTTGAGGCATCGTATTTGCAAACGTGCGCCATTGACACATGCAGTATGTGTCGCGGTCGGCGAGGGAACAGACAATGTGGTGGCTGGTGCGGATCAGTAACTGCTGTGTAGAATACTGTATTTATCGGGCACACATTTAATTTGCTGGGATATCTCCATATTCTCCATTGCGCTGGACATGGGCGGTCCTCTCAAGTGGCTTTGTCATAGTGGTGTTTGTGCCCGGTAAACAAAAGGGAGCGACGGATGTTCAGCCAATGAACGTTCGAATTGGCCGCAACTAGCGTGAACGCTACGCTGTCCGCCTGGCTCACAGGCTTGCTTGCTACGGCAATCGTTCATACGTACAGAACTTGTAGTTGAAACAGACCATCTGATTCGACAATGCATTCAGAGCCATTGTAATCCGAGTCAAAGATACTGTGTTTTGCAGTTCCAAAGACTTGATCTCTACTACACCCAAACGCACCAACAGCGGGGGGTGTTTGTATGCACATCAAAGTACAGCAAAAAAAGGTATATGGACAGGCATGAAACATACTGAATATAGCCTTCAGGAGAGAGCATATCCAATCTGAAAGCACGGCCGTGCAAAAGAAAATGTATATGGAGAAATGGTGAAGAAAATGCCCAAACGCTTGCTTGCCAAATCACTGAATTCGATACATACATCAACCGTCATCTTCATCGTAAACACCTCTAAAAAGTTCATGTGCTGTACACAGGGGCCTTGGTCAAAACTGTCTTGCCACGAATCTGCACTGCAAGTCCGACAGCCAAGCGTACACGGGGTGGTGTAGACTCGTCTTTCGTACCAGTGGAGCTGCCTGGTGCGTTCTGTGTCAGACTCTGCTGACTACCTCCTTGACCAAGAGAAGATTCTCGCTTGCCGAGGGAAGCAGGAGTGACTCCTGCCTTCTTGGACGTGGCGAAACCAAACATGCTGCGTTTCTTGTCCTCTTTGGACGTCTGACCAACCTGCGGTTGAATTTGATCTTGCTCTGCGACGGAGATGCCATCTTCTGGCTTCGATGCCATGCTTCTGATAGAAATTCTGTCAGCATCATCCAGCTCGACTATGGGAGCTGTTAAGGCGGGTATGCCGGATTCCAGCTTCATCAAGTCGTTCACGATGCTGTGGCCTGGCGGGAAGTACTCAATTTGCACTTCTCGGCTTTCTAATGGCAAATGTTGGGCAATACTGATAGCAAGCTCAATGATCATTGGAACACCTCCATTTAGGTCCGGAGGTGCGGGATCATTCAGGTGAATCTGAATAGATGCGATCAATTTCTCATTGAGTGTTTCAGTCAATTTCTCTCGATACGTAGTCGCCTGAGGAGCTTTCAGAGTATCCGCAAGGCCTTCTATTGTGGCAAGCCGCCAGTTGACGATCTTCGCAGCAAGCGACTCTTCATCTTCTGCACTATGGCAAGGGGGCGAGAACTTCCGGATGTTCGACACAATCGACTGCAATTGTGTGGAAAAAGCTGGCTCGAGATCCGGATGAAAGTATTTATCGAATATGTTCTCCACTAGCCATTGAGAGATGAATGCACGGCCGACTGCAGTCATTTCCTGCTTACCAGTTTCCACAGCTGTCTTGTTGACTACTGGGTGCAGCCACTGTGGTATTGACTTCCAGTCCTTGCGAATGGAAAAGGACAGTTGTGCTATTAGCCCGTCTAAGCGGTTGAAGCGGGTAGAATATTCACTGTCGTCCCATGATGTGCGCGAAACAGATAAACGCTGGTTTGCAAGAGTGTTCTGCAGTTGGTGGACTTGGGTTTGTTGTTCGAAAAAGTATCTTTTGACCTTTTGGTATTTTTCACCTGCAGCCTGTCAAACGCAATGATCTCTCTGTTGGAATATCGTACTTACGTAGAACATCATGATCCTTTATTATCTTTTCAATCTCCTCGTCGGTCATTTCGGACGCAGATGCGCGGGGTGGAGGTGTCGCCCGCCCCATTTCTGAGCCTTGTTGACCTTGCTTGTCAGCTCGATATGGTTGACCTTGGGAGGCTGTAGGTACGACGGTAGCGTCGAACGTTGCGAGGCCTGGAGACACAGGCGGCTGACCGAAAGTCTGGCCTTGACCGGACGGGGGCTGGAGCTGAGATGACTCTTGCGACGGTGCTCCTGGTTGTGACTGGCTACTCTCGTTCACTTTCCTCACAGTGGTTCTGCTATTGCCCTGAGCACTTGGTGTCATACCCTCCTGCCCTTGCTGATGCGATGCGCTGTTCAGTGAATGTAGCTCCGAAGATAGAGGGTGCTTTCCCTGCTGCGATTCGTTGTGTTGGTAGGGCGTGGGCTGAAGAGGTGACGGCGGGGCAAGCTGATGGGACGAGGGCGGTCGGCGTTGTTGAGACTGCTGTGGCTCGATTGACTGCTGTACAGTCTGAGGATGGTGCTGTCGTATGGCTTGTGGGTGGTGCAGTTCGGTCTGCAGTTGCGCGATCGGCAGAGCAGTCTGAGGCTGGCGCTGCTCTGGTTGGGGCTGAAGCTGAGATGCAAAGTGAGGCTGCTGCTGCGGATGATGCAGACTCTGTGGAGAATTCTCTAGCGACGATTGGTTATGCGCTGACGGAGGCTGTTGCTGTTGCTGTTGCTGGTACTGGTAATAATTCTGTTGAATGTCTTGTACTGGAGCCCCTTGCCCATGCGGCTGAGTGGTCTGGGACAAAGAGCTTGGCGCGTTTTGTGGAATGTACGACTGAAAGTTGCCCGACCCCGTTGAACCCTGAGTAGAGGGCTGGTAGCTGTGCTGTGGCTGCTTGCGGTGAACTTGCTGTTGTTGCGTTGGCTGTTGTTGTTGCTGCTGTGGACCTTGACCTTGGTGTTGCTCGGAGCCGTACTGATCTACCCCGCCTTGGGTCGAATAGCTGCCCTCTGTGCTCACCCTGCCAAGTGGGGGCCGAACGTAGGGTTCCTGATGCAACTGCGCACCAAAAGGCTGAGTGTGTTGCAAGTTTTGCTGATATTTGGAGTCTTTGGGAGGTACTTGAGGGGACTCGTCGCTTTCCTGCTGGAGAAACGGATCAAGGTTGTCCTCGTCTTGCTCTCGCGACGGGGGCAAGTGGGAAGAGGACCCCTGGTGCTGCTGCTGCTGCTGCCAATGCTGCGGGCGGCTCTCTGCCTGTGCGTGATACTCGTGCGCCCGAGGGTCGCTTTTCCGTACCGACTGTCGCCTGCTTAGGCCGTTCTTCTGAGCCTTGGGTTCCTCGTCCTTGTGTCCTCTAACGCCAGCTGCAATGCGACTGCGCAGAGACTGCTTCTTATTTTCTGGGCTGCTGTATGCAGGAGGAGGAGAATGAGGCTGGTAGGGGACGTGGTTTGGCGACTCGTGGCCTGCCTGAGATGTAGGCGGCGTGCTAGGCTGTTGCTGGCAGTTCTGCGATGGCTGGCCTAAGGAGAGATGTGCACTCAGTCTGTGAGTTGCATTTCGCAACGAGTGGTATTCGCTGTATTGGCCCTGGGAACTTCCAGAAGAGGTCGGTGGTTGTAGAGAAGGCTGCTGGCTATGGACAGACGGTTGATGGGCGTCGGAGGCCTGGTATCGCTGGGCTGCCGCGGCTTGGTCGCTGGCTTCCTTTGCAGATGGCACAGGTGATTGATCCCTTACGGCGTTATCGACAGAGTGGTGCGACCGGTTCGACTTTGTCCATGGAAAGTTAGGCATTGCAATGATGACAGCTCCAAGCTCCGCCGCGAAGTAGGTTGATGATGGCGGGGCGGAAGGTGATGCGCCCAGCTAATAATAAACCAAGCCTGAGCAACGGTTGACCTAGGCGATGATTGCACCCGAACGAGACAGCATTGCGCGCGGTTGGACAGCTGTCTTGAAAAGGATGGGATGGGCTACATAGATGCGCGTCTTCCGCCATCAGCCCCAGCCCTGCCCGCACGTGCAGGGCTGACGAGCAAATGAAACCAGATGCAGGCGCGAGTCCCAATCCCGGTGCAGCTAACTGCACAAGGAGATGCTGATATGGCGGCGGTGGCAGTGCTGACGTCCCGCGATGCTGCTTTGGTAGTCTACCACAGGCATGTTACTGTGCTACGCCTCTTAGTCGCTTTCAAAGTGTACTAGGTGAACGCTGTAGTATCATCATTTGTCATGGCGGATGCAACGCACGACAAGTACGCCAAGTGGGGGAACAGTTCACGTCTGTAGATATCTATGGGCCCAGTGGAGATTCTGCCTCGAAGAGACACCCAGCCTTGCACTCAATTTCAGCCTGCTATCTTGTTACCGAGGGTATATAGCATACACGTGCTATTTTCCCACGAGAGATGTAGTAATTCTCCTCAGGTTTGCCCATATTCATCACCACCAAATCTGATCAACCCCACAATATCTGACAGCCAAACACAATAGCACATCACCCAAACTCGACTTTCCAAAGTCCCATCTCACATATTTTAGCCTCGGCCCATGTCGGTCCTTTGACGCGCAGGATCAGCTCGACGCCCGGCTGTTCCTAACGCTGCGTAGTCAACAAAGCGGCCCTTGGTAGTATACCAGGCGTCCACGATCAGGCCGCCAGCCTGAGTCAACTCAAAAGAAACCGCTACCATCTTCTGCACAAAGTAAGCAAAAAGTATTTCGACAGCTTGACGTCGCAAGGCGGGGGGCTTGTTTGACCATACCTTACTCTTACCATTCGCTACAACATCACGTATCGCGCGCTATGTATGTAGCAAGTAAGTATGGTAAGTACGGCACCAATCGGATCTTTGCCTCGATTTTACGCCCTCCATGACATGTCTCTGGCTCATGTTTCCCCCTGCTGCTCCACAGTCAGGCCCCAGTCTACTCTATTTTCGGCCGCCGGACGTGTACTAGCTTTATTTGCGATATTCCATTTGCTAGGCATCTGCAATATTACTCCATCATCTTCTTACATAGCCTTTAGTGCTGCATTTGGTATTAGATACTTGCTCACCATACTTCGTCACTCTGACTACTAGATTCTATCTGGGCTTCACAATTGCATCGGTGGTTTTTAATGACTAAAAAAAAGGAGCTTGTGGGGTTTTCAAAAGGAGTGCATGTGTAAGTCAGAGCGGTTATGCACGCCTCCTTCAGATTGTTGCCTCGAAAAAACCAACACATGCAGCATTGCGGCGTTGGGCAAGGAACGCCGCAACAATATGACATCGCGCAGCGCTTCCTAATCAGCCTTGCGTTCTCACTACATCGTCAAGATCAAGGAAGAAAAGGTCCAGTGTCAAACATGGTATCATTTCCTTTGTAGAGAAAACATGACTTCGTAAATCAAAAGGTTGATGTACATATTACTGAGCTTCTTCAACATAACCCAACGCCTCGCCGACCTTAACTTTTTGCCCTTGTTGAATATTCCAGTGGAACCCACCTTTTCTCTCGCCACGCGTACCACTGAAGCCTTCGTCCAGACTAGGTCGGATACCCTTCGGCGCTTCAAAGACCAAGACAATCGTACTGCCCAACTGGAAGCCACCCATTTCCTCGCCGCGCTTGAGTGCGTACCCTCCCAGGACACGGCTTGCGCTCGTGTAGGAAGCTTCAGCGAATCCAGAATACGGCTCACCACGGGCAGCGGCTTCTTCCGCAGCACGGTCCGCCGCAGTGTCGGTCGTCAAACTGTTTGTGCGTAGTTCGCGGTCAAAGTTAATTTTGATGGAACCAACGTTAGTTGCACCGACTGGAGTGTAGGAAAAGAAACCCCAGCGCCATCTTCCTAGGAGAACGACACGTTCGTTCAAGGTAAAAAGACCGGGCATAGTGCGTTGTAGGTAGGGGGATACACTGTAGAGCTCGCCGGCAAAGTGACGGCGCGACTCAACGACCCATGATACAGGTGAGTGGAACCGGTGGTAGTCGCCTGGCGCAAGATATACAACGCAGTAGTAGAGAACCGTAGGTGTCTTTAATGAGGCGGGCGCCCACCATGGGCGCTGTGATTCACTCAAAGCAAGGTCGGCACGTACTTCGGCTTCCGACGATGGCTTTGAAGGAACTGACTGATCCGTCGGCATTTCAGCAGGCTTTCCATCCTTTGGCCATGGTCCGGAGAAAAGGTTTGGTAGAGTGTATGAGATGCCATTCACGTTTGCAAATTCCTCATCCGCGCGCACAGTGTCTTCTTCGTCTTGTGGTGTTTTCTCGTGCTCACTAGCGCGAACTTGGGAATTTGCCACATTTTGCTCTGGTGTACTGGGTCTTGTAGATCCTAGCAGAGCATCCAAACTATATGTCACACCCTTGACTTGCTCGACTTCGCCGTGCTCGATGGTGCCAAATTGAATGATTTTGCCGTCTGCGGGAGAGAGAACTGCGTTGGGGTTGGGGTCCAGAGGACGTACCCCGGGTTTGAGGGTGCGGTAGAAAAAGGCGGCGAGGTTGGGGTATACGTGTAGATCTGGTTCCGAGACTTCGGAGAGACTAGTAAAAGTTAGATACAGGGTCGATGATGGTTATTGGGGTGACTTGCTTGACACCGAAGATCCAAGAGTATAGCTTGAATCCAGGTACACGAAGGTAGTAGGGTATGTCGATCTCATTGAAGCGACCCCACAGTCGCGACAATGCCTTGAGAGGAAGGGTGGACATGACTTGAACGGTCCATGGTCCGCTCGGTCTTATTCTCTCGCGCTTCTTCGGACGACCTTGCTGGTCCACCACGTTGCCATCCGCATGCCTTCTCTCGGCTTCTGTATGCTTTTCTCTGCGTTGTATGCGATATAGCTGGAACGCACCCAGGAAACCAATGCCGAGTGCAATTGGTATTGGCTCCCACTTGACTTTGGTGTTCTTGAGTGCAGAATTGAGCCGCGACCTGAAAGACTCTTTCCTGTGGAAATTTTGTTCGCTATATGACGCTCGGGTCGAAGTGAATGTGCGAGAGGGGGCAGAGAGGCGCGCATGTGGGTGTGTGGGTATATTGAATCGCGGACGGATGGAAGCTCGCATGAGCTGGCGCGAACAGGGAGTCGCCATGTTTACGATGCATGCATTTGCGATTTCTACCTTTGTTTTCTCGGCCACATCAAGATGAGGGGATTCGCAATGGCAAGGCGGGAAGATGACGGCGAAGGCGTCGCGTGGTGTGGGAAAATCCACTTGAGCGGCTAACCCATGACGTACCCACTGGGGAGGGCTTAGCGCCGTTGCGGCCGTGGGTTCGGAGGTGTTTCCACGAGCATCCAACACTTACTGTCGCATCACATGCGCATGTCGTGAAGACGTCTTGAACATACAAGGGTAGGCGGCGGAAAGTCGCATCTGTAATACCCAGGGCTTCGGCAGGACAGCCTGATAAACTCTTCCTCACTGCACATGGCAACCGATGTTGTAGTTGACGGCGAATCCGGAGCTTTACTCTAAAACGCAACGTATACAAACACGTCGCCCACTCCCAAACCGAGAACCTTCTATCGCTCTCACCATAGTCGCTGCTGCACATGGAAGGCATGACGGACGCAGAGCAGACAATCAACCTCAAGGTCCTTTCGCCTTCAGCCGAACTAGAGGGCGGCATTACCCTCGCGGGCCTCCCCGCTTCCATCACGGTCAAAGAGCTCCGCAGTCGCATACACGATGCTGTGCCCTCCAAGCCTGCTCCCGAGCGCATGCGCCTCATATACAGAGGCCGAGTGGTAGCCAATGATGCAGATACTCTGACTACCGTGTTTGGCGCCGACAATGTAGGTTGCTACTATGGCCAAGTAGGTGCTTGCTTGCTAATCAGAACCATAGATACGTGAGAACAAGGACCAAAGCCTTCACCTCGTCATACGAGAACTGCCCCCAACTGCATCTTCTCCTGTTCCGCAATCGTCTTCTGTCCCACCTCACCTCTTCCGCTCTGCAGTTCCAGATGGCCCAGCCGCGAGCCCTCTGCAGACGAATCCATTCCGGGCTATACCACAGACACGACCGGCTTCACAACCTCAGATGCCCCAGCCCCACCTCCCCCCTCATCGCCTTCCGGGACAAGTGAACCCCATTCCCATACCGTTACCCGCACAGCTCCATCAAACATTTGCTCAAGCAATGGCACAGCCAGGACAGCAGGATGATGAACATCCTTCAGATCGAACTGGCGAGCAACCAGATCAAGGCACACAGGTAGCGGGAGACAGGGCGCATACACCAATTCCTTCAGGAACATCGAATTCTCCTGGGAACGGCGACCAAGGGATCAGACGAGATGGCATTGCGCCTAATGGAGCACGATGGACAGTTACGACCTTTAACCCACTCAACATAGCTGCGCGACTCCCGCCGCCTGTCGTTACTTTCCCTGTCCCGCATGCACTAGCCTTCGGTCGTCCACCACTCTCTAGCGAGAATCAGCGGTTATTGCCTCGTGTTCACAGGATCTTCTTGGAGACAAAACGAGAGATTGATAACATTCGAACATTGTTGCAACTGCCGGGGGCCTCTGATGCACAGAGTGGAGGGCTCCTCACCTCAGATCTACCTTCCTCGTTGAGTATTCCTGCATGGCGAATCGAACGACTTCGTCAGCACCTGAACACAGTCAACCAAAATCTGGATGTTGTTGACCGGGCTCTGACGTTGCTTCCTACGGAGCCTGAAGTGACGGCACTCAGGCGCTCAGCTACTGAGTTAAGGGTTGATGCTGCGGAATTGAGTATTGTGCTCGATCGTCAAGAGGGCGAAACGGCCAGGTCTACTTCAGATACAGCACCAGGGGAGCCCATGATAGCTGCGGCAGCGTCAATTACATCACAGGCCCGAGCAGGAGATTCGGCACACACTGTACCGACAGATGCGCCTGCAGAGCTGTTCCTTTTGTCAAGTCCCCAGGGTCCGGTCGGAGTTCTCTTCGATCAGCAGGGCACATACACCACAGCCCCAATGGTGCCCACTCTACCATTCCAGACTTTCTCGAGTCAATTTGCACAGAACAGACAGCTCATTACTGGTCTTGGACAGCAAATGGCACATGGGACAAACCAGCTGCATAATCAGCTAGCTAACATGCAACCAACACCAACAGCTCAACCAATAGCTGTTGGACAGGCTCAAGGTCAGGACCAAGGTCAGAATCAAAATCAGAACCAGAATCAGAACCAAAATGATGATCAGAATGGGCTGCAGCCAGAAGAAAACGATCGGATGGCTAACATCGCCGGACATTTGTGGCTGATCTTCAAGCTCGCTGTCTTCGTCTACGTCTTCGCCGGAGGCGGTGGTATTTACAGGCCTGTAATGCTAGGTGCTGTTGCTGGCATCGTCTATTTGGCACAGATTGGTATGTTTGAGGATCAGATCAACTACGTACGCCGTCATTTTGAAGCTCTTCTTCCTGTTGGCGCTATGGCCGAACGCGCTGCGCAGCCCGTCAACCAGCGCCCACGAGGCAACATATCGCCCGAGGAAGCAGCAAGGCGAATATTACAACAAAGACAAGAACAAAGGTTCGCCTGGTTACGTGAAAGCTTGCGTGGAGTCGAGCGCGCTTTCACTCTCTTCGTTGCCAGTCTATTCCCCGGTGTAGGCGAGAGAATGGTCCACGCACAGGAAGAGAGAGAGAGACTGGAGAGGGTGGCAGCACAGGAAGAGAGGCAGAGGCAGGAAGAGGAAGCTAGGAAGCGAGAAGAAGACGCCCGAGCACAGCAGCAACAGCAGACCGACGAGAAAGCTAGTGAAGTCAGGGTTGAGATGAACAGTGAGGCTACTCCAAGTAGCAGTTCAAAGGGCAAGGAGAGGGCTGAGGAGCAATACGCTGAAGGTTCAGCATCAGCTTCGTGAGGTAGCGAGAGGTATACTTTCTTTCGTATATGTTTATAGGTTTTCGGGTTCCGCTCATCACATGGCACCTTTTTGTACACATTGCAAGACGAGCAGAGTCGATTAGTTATTAGCGGTATTCTATGACATGCTCTGCTAAGGAATTTCATCAAGTATCTATTAAGTACATACCGGAAGCTGAACATGACACGATGCACAAAATGAACCTTTCTGAATCCCTATTTCCCCTCCCATACACCCCCTCGTCCGTTCCATAAGTATTTAAGCAAAAAAAGCAAAAACGCTATTGATAGATCCCTGAGGGACCAAGAGCCCATTCAACACCCTGTGAGTATCGTACCACCAACCTGCTCGTCTGACAAATGACGACATCAGCAGTAAAGAAAGGGGTTCGTTACTGCACAGTACATGTCTCCTTTTTGGTACCGAGCTGCAAAAAAGCAAAATAGACGCGTGTGAGCAGCAACAAGGGTGCGGGAATCTAAGGTAGCATGTGCGTACGTTGAACCCTGGTTTGTCCAGCTGCACGCTTGCATATGGTGTTGGTACCGAGCTGGACGGCGGGTGTATCTACCACACAAACGAAAAGAGGGTGACGACAACTGGCGTGATGCGGAACGGCACGGCACGGGGAAGCTAACTGGGGCGCAGTCGAGCGACGTGAGTGAGCAAGGTGGCACAGTGTTAGGATGAGATAGTGTTGGAGAGAAGAGTATCATCTATTCATTCAAAGCATTATCATTACTGGCCAAGCGTGGAGACGACCCTGCAAGAAACGATAGCGACGACACAAACGTCCCCCCAAATAAAAAACGACAAAGAACAAAGGGATATCGAATGCGACCCTCGGGAAACATCCCTCGGTACAGATTTGAGAAGTAAAGAACAACTAGCCACCCAGGCAAGTGAAAAAAAGTGGAAAAGAAGGTTGAACTGTTTTCTTTGCGTTTTTTTGTTCACCAGCGACGACGCAGACCAGAGTCACCAGGGAACAAGATGCCATTGGGATGGTACTTGTAGCGCCACGACCGCCAGTTAGCACATGTCCTGTGCATCTCTGCGTATCCATCTTGGGCCTTGATTTCCGATTCGCGCTCGAGGAACTGGACGCCGAGACCGGCGGCAACGTGGAAGGGGATGTGGCAGTGCATGAGCCATGCACCAGGGTTGTCGGACTCGAAAGCAAGGACCAGGTAGCCTCCAGCGGGAAGATCAGCCGTGTCCCGGCGGATAGGGTTGTCCGTCTTCAGGGTCGAAATATCTCCGTTCCAGACTGCGTTCTCGACCTGTGCGAGGACGTAGAAGTCGTGGCCGTGGAGGTGGATGGGGTGAGGAAGTGGTGGGTTGGAGCTGTTTTGTTGAATGACCCAGTATTGCCACTGGAGCTTTTATTAATACCCAGTAAACAGCATTAGGTAGAACAGACGACTTACTTGGTGTTTCTCGTCGACCGCAAACACGTGGCGGTTGTTTCCGTAGGTAACATTGCCATCCAACACCGACTGCAAGGTAGGGACTTCAAGATCAACTCCCATGGGATTACCGTTGACGAGCCACTGTACTAAACCCTGATTCTGCGTCACATCGCTAGTCCAGTTAGGGTTGAAGCCCACGCTCAGCTGTTCAGGCATCTCCTGAGGAACAGTCGTCTTGGCATAGGGTACAACATTCTCATCGTAGCAGCCCGATGGAAGTGAACCAGTCGTATCTGGGTCTTCATTTGGAGCACCGGCATATCGGAAGATACTCCTGATATTTGCCGCATTGGCATTGGGACCATCGCATCTACCGCCAGTACCAACACGCAGCCAGTAGTTGCCCACAGCTTCAGTTGCATTGATGATAACTTCATACCGTTGACCTAGCGACGCTGTTAGTGAAACATTCATCAACAGTGGCTCTTCCGACCACATTCTCGTGGCCGGGGTGTCGTCACACAGCACGATGTTGTGCTAAACAAAAGGGGTTTGCATGTGGACACAACTTCGGTTCAACTTACCGACTGCAAGGACCAAGCTGTCCGTGTAGAAGGGTTCGATGGGCGTGAAATCGGCCGAAATGACCTGGAACTGATGCCCATCGAGGCCGACATGAAGGTAGTTGTTGATACCAACATTCATCAAACGCAGCAAGTGAGATTTTCCTGGAGTTAGGATTGTCTCGGCGTACTTGCCGCCAAAAGATGAGGTCATGGAGCCATTGACAAGGACATTGTCAGCAGTTGGTGGGCCATTTGCATGAACGGCTGCAGCGTTGACGGTGAAAGTGGTTGCGTGAAACCAGTCAGTCATTGGGAAAGCGCCAAGATCAATATCGTAGTTCGCCGTCGAGGGTCCTTTTATGATCAGAGGACCCACGATGCCGTCACCATACTGCACGGAGTAGTGCGAGTGATACCACTATGGCGGTTAGCCGTCTTTCGAAAACATGTCACACGCAGTATGTGATACTTACGGTAGTGCCGTATTGAGTTGCTTTGAATCTGTAGAGCTTGGAGTCACCGGGTGCGATTGGGCATTCAGTGATACCATTTACGCCATCTTGTTCATTTGTCCCGAGTTGCCTCAGACCGTGCCAGTGTATACCTGTGCCGTTGTTTTCAAGGCCATTGGTAACTGTGATCTCTAGAACATCTCCCCAGTTGGCGGTAATAGTCTATGATTCATTAGAAAGGAATTATTGGCATTTTAAAACAAGACTTACTGGTCCTGGGTATTGGCCATTGATCAAGAACATCGGCCTTTCAAAACCATCTGGAGCTCCAGTGGTATTGGTGATGGTTAGATGATACTTGACTGTCTTTCCAGTATCTGGCCATTCAACATCCATGTCAGTGTCGATGTTGAAGTCGTCAATCCAGCATCCTCTTGACTCTGGACCATGATTACAGGCAGTCTCATATCCTTGTCGTTTGGTGTGTCCACTGAAGAGACCAGTGTTCTTCCAAGGAACCTCTGGTGTTCTGGGGGCGAGGCTTTTATGAGGTACGGCAGATGAAGTGACAGTGGATAAAAGAAGCCCAAGGGCGGTAACCACCCTCGAAATTGAAGAGACCATGATGTAGTAATGAAAGCTCAAGAAGAAGACGTAATCGCAAAGGAAAGCTACCGGACCCTTCAAAAGTAGGGTCAACAAATGCAGCTCCGACCAAGATTCTGATGTACAAAGAAAAGTGAAGGCTGGCTGGCGTGCTAGAGAATGGGTGGTACAAGTAATATAAACTAAAGCATGGCAGACTGGCCCTGATTCATTAGTGGGTCGAGCAATAGCCCTAGACGGCACGGGTAACTAGTGTTGGAGTGTTCCCACCACTAGTAATTGACATGATACCTCCATATCAAAGTGTAGCCGCGGCTTGTGGCAGAATACCAAGATCGCCATCACGAAGGCGTGCGGCACATGAACGGTATGGATGCTGATTATGACCACTTGCCCGGAAAGGTGAGGACGAGAGACAGCTGCATATCAGCCCTAAGCAGAAGAACGGAGAATTTTAAGTGGTTGAGGAGGTGTTGAATGTCGGTATTGCTTGCGTTACACGACCGAATGCAGCCAGACATACCGATGCTGGCTCCAAACCTCGACCAGGGACGACAGACCAGACGGTCGGCGAAGCTGCAGGCATGGCTGAGCTGTGTACTTTGGGGAAGCCACTTCAGCAGGCTGTGGAGCGGCTGCAGGGGGTAGTGGTGCCCTGGCTATGCATGAAGCGGGGTCTCAGAGGACTAGTTTGACATGTCGATACAGGGCGTAGACGGTATACTATGGATAGCACGCGGACCAGGGCCCGGAACCGGGCTCTCCATGAAGTTGAGCACCGTCTCCGAGGCTTGGAAAGCTTGATAGTCGAGCAAGCGAGTAGAAGGATCTCGAGAAGGACAAGCGAGTCGCGACGATCTGTACTAATGTGATAAGCGCTAGTCCGCATTAGGCGGACGTCTCGGACTTCTGAGAGGGGTCCCGAACTTCTGCTCTGACGACAACATCACCATCTCATAACCCTGGCCTCTGAGAGTGCATCGCTGTCCGTATTAGGCCCAATCTGGCATTTTCACTCGCATGCAATCGCCTGATTGGAATTGTTTCCACTGTTTCCATGACGTTTCGTCCCAAACGAAGACTATTGATATGCATCAGAATGCACCGGCTGCCTTAGCTAGGTACAAGTGTGCAGCTGAATCGAGGCCTCGATTTTTCGGTACAGCTTGCAATGCTTACATCTTGCCACTTTGGAGCGCCTGAGTCGAAAGGCTGTGTGCTTTCCAGCGTGGCTTGGAGAGGAGTGTTAGCATCCGACAGCCTGCAGGCGACCGGAAAGATTTTGCTAACACAGAGTGTGGCAATCATAGACTCGAGTAGGCCTTGCGATACATACAAACTGGAGTAAAAGCGGAGAATCGCAGAGCTGTAAGACCCTTTGCGGCGCCACCTTACCGGTGAGGCTTCACGGGCGTTTGCTCACAGCATTACTCGCGCCATGCAGAACGACCTTGCAGAAAAGAAACGCTCAACAGCATTTCCTAAGATCTGATATTGCTGTACCGAAACGCCTTTGTGGGGATGGGCATGACAGCGAAGCGCGCCACAATATTGGAGAGACAATGTGTGTCTGCTTACTTGCAGCCTAGCAAAGCTCCATGCTCAGCTCGCCGTGGCTCATATCACTCCACCAGATGCAAGACACCAACTTGCGTCATGCTCACCGTGTTGTTGTCGAAGGCGGAGTAGGATCCAGACACACGCCAGTTGACGTAATAGTTAGCTCTAAGGTGTCTATTTCCGTTACACAGTCAGCGCTACACATCCAAAGAAGAAACTGAGCATCAGTAAAACATCTTGTCAAGTTCTCGGCTCTGGTCAGACTAGAGAAAAGTAACTAAACATCGCCGACCAACTGACGCCAGAATCAGAAAGAAACACCATTGTACAGTTAAGGCCCAGGCCGCTGCGGTCTAATGTCGCTACTGCAAAGTACCTGATCCCAGCATCGTGCTTATCTGCACCAATGCTCGACCCTGGTCGCCGTTGATTCAGAAAAAGCTCCGGGACTAAGATGTAGTCGCATGGCTGTGCATAATAGGTTGAGCCGATCAAGGGTCATCAACACGCTTGTTTGCTGATCAATTGCCGTTAGCCGTACAACCAAAGACACGGAAAAAGAGCCGCCCGAATGGACCGAGAAATTTCCTGATAGTTTCAACATTCTACCAGATCTACCAGGTGTAACGGATGAGCCAGAAGTATCATTGACGGCATTTGGTGATTGTTATGTTAGTAGTGGAAAAGAAGTTTACAATATCAGACCGGACTCACACGGTAGGAACACGGATTTCTCATCATCCGTATACCTTGTTGTATCGTCATACATGGTGATCATATCCTCTGCAAGTAATTCGCCCCAACATCCCCATAGTCAATGGTAAGCTATAGGTGAATAAACCCACATTGTTCCTGCATTGTGTACTACCTACGGGCTCTCCCGTACCGGCAATCACTCAACCAAGTAATCTTGCTTCCGAGATCTAAGGCAGGGTATCTCAACAAGCGAATATGTATGTATTGATGACGAAACCCCCATGTCTGGTCTCTGAGAGGGCCATGTCCATACAGCCTGAATGATCCTGCCCATGGTGGGGGATTAACGGCAAGGTATTACCTTAGACGAGTTGGAGAGAAGATATTAGTGGAGAGACGATCAAGATTGTTAGGTAGATCGAAGTACAAAGTCGTTTGGTGTTACGCTCATGTTGAGCAACAGCAGCTGTGTCACTATCCCCACTCATTGAAATCTCGTATATGCAACGGATGCGGATAACATGAATCGAGTGGCGGTACGCTGGCGACTCGAATGCATCGCAAGTAAGTGACCCCTTCTATCTTTGTAGTGGTCCCTTGCAGCCATCAAGACATGGTCTTCGCCACGTGCGCACACCCACCGTGCTTGACGCGCGGCTCGCATGGAAGCCCCATGGATTCTGTACATAGTCTGTAGATGTGGCGTATGTATCAGCACGTTTCATACATTGAACACGCGCCTCGTATAGGGAGTAAAAATAGTAAAACTTAATTCTCAGCGTAGGAGATCATGCTCCTAAGCCCTACGCTATGACAGATGGATGGCGTTGACTCGAGCACAGATGTATACTCGATTAGCCCCCACGCTACTGCTATGGCTAAATGTGAATGTCGCACGCATATATGCTATGGCCGCTTCAGTGCATGTGTTAACTTTAAGGGGTCAAACGACATCAGCCTGAATGTAGGCCAATCTATTTTCTGCTCCAGGGATGGAGTGACCAGACATAAGACGCACTGTAACTCAGCCTAGACATAACCAAGCTTTTCTCCACAAAAGGCCTGCCCGGATGTCTTGTCGATCGCTCAACAAACCTTCTCAGTACCAGAAGTAAAACCGAAGGAGGAGTCCACTTCCGCACTGTCCTTCAACCAAATATGCGCCATGACTGACAAAGCAACACCACAAACACATACTCGAGTGGTCTTGATACCCACAGTACCCCAATCTTCAGGTCAGATTACCAATTCTCAATGTATCACTTAAGATCCATCAGAATAAAACAAGGAGACCCAGCATAGTTTAGCGAGCGATAGTGAAAACATGGGGAAATACGTTGTATCCGGGACTAGACAGGAGACCGTAACTTCGCTCAAAGAGTTATCGACGTAGTATCGATTAGATAATGGAAAGTTTATAATGCTGACACATGTAAAGCAAGCACCGGCGTCGCATTTTTTACAATAACACCAACGAATATCCATATCATTTCTTGACAAGGCTGAAAAATACCAAGCCGTTGCGTAACGCATTATACCCAAACTCCACATATATCAACATGCTAACAATAACCCAGACCAGATCCAAAATCCTCTACATCACCATCTTAAACGCCGGATCCCGATCATCTCCTCGTCCTTCAAACTCAGCATACTTCCCACTCGCCTTATCGCGGTTAATCTTCCACACCCACGCCACGTTCGCTGCGACCCTATTGTTCACGTTAGCCGCATATCCAGCAAGCAAACAATGTAGATCCACATGTACACACTAGAAAAGAAAATGAAGAGGAGAACTTACAAAACCCAAGCCGCGCATAGCAATCCCAGCATAATGCTATGACTCTTATGAAAATGCGGCTTCTCATTCTTCTGATACGTAAAGCTCGCGACGAAACCACCCGCATTCGCAATCGCAAGCTGCAGCGCCGACGTAGTCGCACGCTTGTAGTGGCCAGCAGAATTATTGCTGTTCCAAGAGAGGATACACGGGACGGATGAAAACATGCCTGTAGCCATGAGAAACGTCATTCCGTACTGCACTTTCGGGTTTGTCGATTGGCTGATGACGCCGTAGCCGATGATGGCAATGGGGAGGGTACACAGCATGACTGGGCCGCGGAGGGCGAGGCGGTCGGAGAGAATGGCGACGAGGACGGTGAAGACGGAAGCGACGGCGTAAGGAATGACGGTCCAGAGCTGGGCTTTATTGGGGTCCTTGGCGAAGCCGTTGTTGATGATTGTGGGGAGGAAGAGGCCGAAGGAGTAGAGGCCTGAGAGGATGGAGAAGTAGGCCGTGGCTGTGAGCCAGACTTGGAGGTTGAAGACGCCGCGTTTGATTTCGGCCCAGTCGAAGCGTTCGTGCGAGGCGGATGCTTCACCGAGTCGGAACCGGGCGTGGGCTTTTTCGGAGGGAGTAAGGAAACCGGCTGATTCGATTGAGTTGGGGAGGAAGATGGCGGAGCATGCGCCGACGAAAACGGTTATCAAGCCCTCAACTATCAGGATCCATCTCCAGCCTTCGAGTCCGCCTGCTGGACCGATAGCGTTGAGGCCTCGAGCGAGGAGTCCGCCAAAAGCACCGGAGAGGGAGGCTGCAGTGTAGAAGATGCCTATCCGTAGAGCGAGCTCCTGTCGGCGATAAAAGTGTGAGA
This sequence comes from Bipolaris victoriae FI3, assembly GCF_000527765.1. Lineage (NCBI taxonomy): Eukaryota > Fungi > Ascomycota > Dothideomycetes > Pleosporales > Pleosporaceae > Bipolaris > Bipolaris victoriae. The sequence goes on from NW_014575305.1 coordinate 100,707, forward strand.
GATATAGCACCTAGCAAGGCATTAGCGAAGAACGGATTATTGAATCGCCAAAAGTCTTACCATTCCAGGCAGTAGGCCTCCTTCTGCGATTCCAAGCAGCGCGCGAACAGTAGCAAAAGACGCGAAATTCGTTACAAATCCCAAGCACATGGTCAAAATACCCCAGATGGCTGTGAGAAAGGGCAACCATATCTTTGGCGATACCTTTTTCAGCACCAAATTGGACGGGAGTTCACTGCCCAAGAGTCAGTCTTCCGGACTGTATCTGCCACACAGAAAGCTTACCTCGCAATGTATGTAGCGTAAAACACGCAAAGACCAATAGCATACTGGTGGTCCGTAAGGTGAAGATCCTTCTCCAATCCCAAAATCTTTGCATTGCCCACGTTTGTGCGATCAATAAACGAGCACAGGAAAAGCAGCGCAAGAACCGGGAGGATGCTAAGAAAACAACAAAAATTACGAGTCAGCCACGTAACCCTTCCAAACAAGGATTGAGATAAAGATATCGAGGGGAAAAAATGGGAGGAAAATACATACCGAGAATCCATCTTAAATAACAACCCACTCGTCGCCTTCGCATCCTCCATTAGCCCCTCTTCAAACCCCTCACTCCCACTCCGCTCAACCTTCTCATCCTGCATCTTATCCACGCTCATTGCACCAACGCAGTCAGCCACGGTCCAGTCCACACCGTCCTAATGCCCAACTCTTAAATAATCACGTCTATCCCGGAGGCCCCCAAAGAAAGAAAAAACGGGGGGGCGGGGGATGAGTGTGAGAAATAAACAAGCCGTCACACTGAAAGCAAAAAGCCTACAGCGTTATCAAGCAAGCAGCGTAAACATCCAAACCAGCCACCAGAGCAGCAGCCTCCCCCATCCTTTTATAACCCTCTCCAACCCCAGCTAACCCCCCCTTGCCAGCGCCTCCTCCCCAACCCCACGGGGCATTTCTCCACCGCAAGTCAGCACTGCACACCGTTGCACGGCTACACGGCGGCTCCACCACACACACCCTCCCCGCCTAGGCTTTCATTGGCCGCGTCACGACATCCACACCCCGACCTTGTGCGTTAGCGGGTAAAAAGAAGCAAGTCCGGTTGCCCGCCAACTGACGGTCCTTTTTTTGCGACCGAGAGTACATACACACACAAAGAGCTTTGACGGGGTACCTTTTTATCAATAGTAACTCTTGACGTGTGTATGTCGTAAGCGGTAAATACGGGGGTCTGAGCGTGTTTTTTTTGGGTTACTACTGCTACAAAAAGGGTGTGGAGTTTTGAAGGGGGGAGGGCGGGGATGTGCCGGTGTACTACTACCAAGCTTTTCTAGTTACAGGAGCTGGGCGAAACCAAGAGGGCGAAGCATTTTCGCTTGCGTGGTGCTTGTGTGTGCTTGGCTCCATTTCTGTTTGGTTGCGCCGCCGCCCCGCGTCAAAACTTTGGGGAACTTTGGGGTTTTTTGGGGGGGCTACGTGTGTTGAACCGGAATTTAAGAGGCTGGTTAGCTTTATCAAAACTGAGCAGGTAGATACGGTGACGCGCATACAATAGTGCAGAGTGTCTTTTTTTGGGGGGGAAGGGGCTTGATAAGTGACATACGCGCTGGATATGCATGCGTTGCGCGCTTCTAGACCCGTCCTGTCAAGCACCTGCACCTGCTAGATAAAGAAAAAAGGTGGAGACGGAGATATACCCGCTACACCGCACTATGTACAAAGAGCTACTACTGCAACATAAAGCAACAGAAACTGACACTAATACTACTCCATTGTCTTGAGATCACTTGCGACTTCAAACTTCGCATCCGTCTTCGCCTTGATATCCTCAACACTAACTCCCGGCGCCGTCTCCGTCAGCGTCAAGGTCCCCCTCTTCCTATTTACTTCAAAGACACACAGATCGGTAATGATAGTGCTCACGCACTTTGCTCCTGTAAGCGGCAATTTGCACTCCTGGACAATCTTGCTGGAGCCGTCCTTGGCAACGTGTTCAGTCGCGACGACGACTTTTGTAGCGTCGGGATTGCTGACGAGATCCATGGCGCCGCCCATGCCCTTGAAGACTTTACCCGGCACCATGTAGTTGGCCAGGTCGCCAGAGGCACTGACTTGTAGAGCTCCAAGGATAGACACGTCGACGTGGCCGCCGCGGATCATACCAAAGGATTCGGCGCTGTCAAAGGTTGAGGCGCCGGGGAGGAGAGTGACGGTTTCTTTGCCGGCGTTGACGATGTCTGCATCTACCTCTTCTTCTGTAGGATAGGGGCCCATACCTAAAATTCCATTTTCGGACTGCAGCCACACCTTGACGCCATCGGGTACGAATGATGCTGCGGCTGTGGGAATGCCGACGCCTAGGTTGACGTAGTATCCCTGCTTGAGCTCCTTTGCTGCGCGACGAGCGATACGATCGCGTCGTTCGGTGGCTTCGTTCTTTGATGAGGCGTCTTTTGAGGCAGCAGGTTTTCGGAGCTTCTTGATTTCAATGTTCTTGGGCGCGGTGGCTGGGACGATACGGTCGACGAAGATGCCAGGGAGATCGACGTCGTTGGCGTCAAAGGTGCCTATAGGGACAATCTCCTCGGCTTCGACGATTGTAAGGCGTGCGGCTTTGGCCATGATGGGTCCAAAAGCTTTGGTGGTGTATCTGCTCATGTGGTCAGTCAGGTTCAAGGCATTGGGATCCCTCAACTCCTACCTGAAAACACAGTTACCAGCTTCATCGGCCTTGTGCGCGCGGATAATGGCGACATCGCCTGTCAATGCAGTCTCCATGAGGAACTTCTTGCCATTGAATTCTCTAACCTCGCGCTTCTGTCCGTAGCCTACAGCTTTACCCTCCTTGTCAAACTTGGCTGGAATCTGGCCATCTTGCAGCAATGTATTTACCGCCGTAGGTGTGTAAAAGGCTGGGATGCCTGCACCACCAGCTCGTATCCTCTCTGCAAGCGTACCTTGCGGACAGAGCTCAATCTCAATGCCGCCGCTCAGATACTGCTTCTCAAGCGCCTTGTTGTTACCGAGGAAACTTATAATGAGCTTCTTGACTTGTCCGTTCTTTGTAAGATGTGCCAATCCTCCTACGTCTTCAATGCCAGCATTGTTTGAGACGGCTGTCAACGAATGTAATGACTCGGGCCCACGTTTTTTCATCGCTGCGATCAGAGTCTCTGCGACACCACACAACCCGAATCCTGCGCTCAGAACGGTGGACCCAGGCTGTACATCGGCAACTGCTTCGTCTGCATCTTTGAAGAGCTTCGATTTCGAGCGGTCAATTGTCGGCGCGCGCTCACTGATGCAGCGCAATTGACCTGTAAGCCGCCATCGTGGTGGCAGAGTTCGCGCAGCTCGCAATTGTGGAGGAACAGATCGCCGGGCGCATAGCCGTGAGGGAAGAGCTGTGAGCAGCCGGCAGGAAGCAGGCAGGGTATCCATTGTGAAGTAAATTACAGACGTATTAACAGCGTGAACAGCCTAGTTAAATCATTTGAGAAAGAGTTTCAACAAATGCCGACTCATCCAAGCGGGCGACGATTTCGCAGTCGAGCTCCGAACATGGGTCCTGGGGCGCGTGCGACAATGGCATTGCAACTCTAACGTCATGCATCTCTGGATCCGTCGGTGCCAGTTCAAGTGCCGAACGGCGAGCGACCTTGGAGCTTGGAGCGGGGCTTTGTCTGCCGCCTCGGTCGGATGAGGTTTAGGCGCGCTGCCGTCCTCCTGGCGAAGCCCGAGGTTCATCCACTCTCTGCGTCCACACACTAGGTCGCTCGCTAGTCACACGAGCAAGACCAGCCGTCCCGTAATGCGGAGAGTCGATACACATCTCTGCCGTGCCATCAGGGAAAGTTGAAGTCCGGAAGATTCATCCAGTCTGTCCATAGCGGGTTGGAGTCGTTCCACGGCAGATCGAGCAATGCTGTAGAGAATAGATCCGAGTTCGTAACAGTCTCATTGACCTCATTATAGGACATTGCAGAGAAATCTAACCTGTCCGGCCAGTAGCCGCCTACTGGATCGTGCTCCAAGGGCTGGTTGTTAGGGTTCGACATCTCATTGTGCATCATGTTCGAGGGCGAAAGGAGATCCGGTATGGCCATTGAGGTTGGTGCAGGCTCCTGAGGAGGTACGGGCGGTGGCATCTCAATGTCAGGCGCCTGCTTAACTAAAACGCGCAAAAATCTACCATACACGACTGATGCGCCGTTCCGGTGGATAGGTGTACTGCCAATGCGCTCCAGGACAGTTGCCGTATCCTCTATCAGGTGCCGCACGCTCGGAGCAAGGCTCTTTTTGTTGCCACTCCCCTCAGGCACCGGCGCGCTTAGAGCGAGCGCTATGCTGGCTGCAAAGCAAATCATCGTAACGGTGTTGTTGGGCATGGACTTGAGACGCGCCTCGCCTTGGATTGCTGCGCGCATGACATTGAGCGCCGAGGATAACGCAGACTTGCGAAACGAGCGCTTGACTTCTGGCGGCGCGCTCGGATGGTTCAGAAGCATTGAGTAGGTCGAGAGTCGTGTGTGCGTGACGAGTATCTCAACATAAGGGGGTAGGCTCTTGCTCTCTGGGTCACTTATAACTGAAGGCCATGCCTGAGACCAATTGTCGAAGAAGCCCTCAATGGACTTGTCGATTTCCTGCGCAACCTGGGAACCTACTTCGGCCGAGCCATAGTTGTCACATCGCGTGCGGACTTCGGCAAAAAGGTTGTCCAGATCGCGACGCAATACTGCCATGGATACCAGTGGACCGTCTTGGGCATCTGAGTGCTGGTGGTTATGCCATTTATCGCTGTACTGAATCAAGCAGGTCTTTGGTACACAATAGCTGCGGCCACGAGCGAGGCACACACCGCGCTCTAGCACAAACAGCGCAATCCATACCCTTTCTCTCCGACGAAGCAGTCGCTGACCCCATTCGGAAGTCGGGTCAACGTCCTCGAAACCATCCATGGCTAGTGCTTTTCTTGCGTCAAGACACTCTGCTTTGGGCATTTGCCTCGTGAGCTCCGGACCAAAGGATGTAGACGGAGTGATGACTTTGTCTAACATGAGATCCAAGGAAATGGACAATGCCGTAGCTAGATAGAGACTTGTGTCGTCGTCACTTGCATGCGACCCTGGGGGCATCCACGGTATGCTTACCATGAATGCCAAGACGATTTCAACAGATCTGTACTTTCGAACAATGACCTGTTCAGCTAGGAACCTGCGGTGAAGAAGTAGTCTTTTGGCCAAAGCAGACGTTTCTGGTAAGAAGACAGCGGTCACAGCCAGCAACGTCGTAAATAGAAAGGCTGAGCGGTTTCGGACAAAAGGTAGAGTATGCACCACTGGGTCTAGACCCCAGCGCGTGTGGGCTAGTCTTTTGTGGAAACTGCGTCTTGTCAGCTACTGAATGGAATTCTTCTGGCAGTACGTACTATTGGAGGAGCATCTCTGCTTCATCTTTGGTAACCAATCCTACGTCAATTGGATCCAACCCTGATCCTTGGTCCAAATGCGCCTTCATTGGTAAGAAGAAGTGATGAACATCGAGGAATGCACTTTGCTCGCTACCAGTAAACCTGCCTTCTGGGCTGGCGACACTTGTATTGTACGACTGTGGCGTGGTGGCAATTCTCAAGTCTGACGCGCGGGCTAGGAGCTGAAGCGGATTCTCTACATCTTCAACGGCAAGCTGATCATCGCTTGAAGTACAAGCAACTTCTTTTGCTGGCACGTAGGAGGATTCCGTTAGTACTGGTGGTGATTTTGCATCTTGACTAGGGCCATCGTCTCCCTGTGCTTCGTTCAAAAGCTGTTGCAAGTGCTGTAGCGTGCTTTGATTGGCAACTACGTCTGATTTTCTCTTCTTGATTGCTTCTTCTACTTGGTAGATTGCCTTCTCCAACCCGGATCGTTTGCTGGAACCTGTAAGCTTAGCTAGTCACACCAGAAAACAAAACTCACTTTTTCACACCCTTTTGCCTACCACTAATTACCGGTATATCAAGTCAGCGCATGTTTCGCAATGGATTTGTATGGAGACGTGACGTACATGTGGAACTCGGGTATAATGCACTCGACGCCTACGCTCGAGCATCTTTCACATACAGAAGCGCCTTCTTCGCGCCTGCATTTGATCTTGCTTTTGCGGCAGTTCAGACATGCCGCTTGCTTGACGTTCATGTCTTGTGTGGTCTCTTGGCGGGCTAAGTGTTAGGAGTTTTGGTTGAGGTGCGGCGCAGATGACAGCAACATGGTAGACGGCCAGCAATGTTGGTCAAGTTAGATGTCTGCAAAGGAACTAGCAGCGACTTGAATGTTGGAGGTACACTGCCGACGGTAGCTTCGGATAATCCGAGTGTGAGGGACATGCTAGCCCGAGACCGGCATTGCGCTAGCTGGACCCTGGCCTGTAACGTGGGAGGGACGAACGGCACAGGTGCAGGCTTCTAGGGCTGCATGTAGCGTGCATCATCTGCATGCACTTGCTCTGCCAAGTCGTCTACTATATAAGTGCAAGTTGCTATTTGTAATGAGAAACTTTGCATTTAAAAATGTATACCTGAGGTATCGGCGTTCCAGACCTCCAAATCTACAGCTACTAAAACAATACAAACGGCGGAGTCGGCTCCGACGAGGTCAAGTGAAAGGCGGCGGCATAAAAGTCAATCGAATCAAAGTACACGGACATACGAGCAATCTACACACGGTCACAGCTATAGCTTACTTTCGTTCTGCTTCAATCGTATAACGCCCTGTTCATGTCAGCACAGTTCACCATGACAGACGGGAGTAAGCCACTTACCTCTTGGACGCAGCTGGCGATGAGCGTGCCATCCTTGGTATACATTCTCTGGGAAACGAGACCACGGCCATCACCAGCCCAAGGGGTCTCCATCTCGGTGAAGATCCATTCGTCTGCGCGGAAGCTGCGAGGGTTGTGGAAGTAGATGGTATGGTCTAGACTAACCATCATGCCAATCTCGGGCTTTGCGTCTTTGCTCTTTGCCAGGTCCTCTGCTTTCCTCAGTTCACGTATGCGCTGCTTATCTGATTCATTGAGAGAGCTTTCGCGCTGGAGCTCGGCGTCATCCATCTCGAGCAGCTTCTTGAGCACGTCCTCGTCGATGCTCGACCTGGCCCTGCTCTTGCGCTGGTTTGAGTAGCGCAGGAGCTTGTGCGCACGTGCGACGGTGCCAATGAAGTAGCTATCGGACATGTATGCGATGGCGGAGAGATGGGCTTCATGACCGCCAGCGGGAGAGATTTTACCGCGAGCCTTGATCCATTGTCGGCATCTTTTGGTATGGGGCTTATCGGAGTCGTCTGCTAGATATGAGCCAGGGCAGGCTAGAGGATGGTATGCGAAATCACTTACCGTTTTCAATGGGCAACAGTTGCGTCTGAAAAGGACTTTGGCCATCGTTGGGCGTCCTTAAGTCGTCACTACCTTCCTTGGGCGCCGGGACGTCTGGCATGGGGTAGATGTGCTCGACCTTTTGGGCGCCTCCACTGTTCTGGCGAACAAAACTCATGGTCGTGGTGAAGATGACGTTGCCCCTTTGCCGGGCCTGCACTGTCCTGGTTGCGAACGACTTTCCCGAGCGCACCCTTTCTACATGGTATATGACGGGTATCTCTGAGTTACCGGCAAGGATGAAGTAGCAGTGCATCGAGTGCACAGTGAAGTCGGGGTCAACCGTCTTCTGGGCGGCGCTGAGTGTCTGGGCAATGGCAGCACCGCCAAAGATACCGCGCGCACCGGGGGGATGCCATAGAGGACGAGTGTTTGTGAAGATGTTGGGATCAATGTCGGCCAGCTGCGTCAGTTCGAGGACGTTCTCAATGGCCGACTGCGAATGGTCGGCGGGCGGGGGGCGGATGAGGGTGGCCATGGTGGTGGCTGGTAGTTTTTTCTGTTTGGGAATTATGTTGTGTTCTGTGAAAAGGAGGTCAGTGTAGCAGGATCAGATGCAAAGCAGCAGCAGCCAGCGGCTGTTTGAGACTTTGGGCGTCGTCATTTCCGGCGCACGTCAAAGCAGCGCAGACGCGCATGAGCCGAGGCACAAGGACCGTCGGCCATGTGGGCACTTGTCGCGCCGACCACGTGACTGGCCGCTGACTAACCCAGATGGCGCCAAGGCGAGGAGCAGGCCGGCTCTGGGGTAGAAACGTCATACTGGGCTTGCCGGGCCCTGCGCAGATGCGTACCTGACTTGGTGTCAGAAGACTACCCACTCTTACATACCTACATGGTCAATGTTTCATCTGTCACCTGCTGTCCGTCCTCGACGCGCGCCCGCCTCTGCATGCCTGGTGCATTGTTCGTACTCGTTCCTCTAGGCGCCTTGTATCTGCATCTTCCCTGCGCCTGCGCCTGTGCTTGTGCCTGTGGAATGTTGCGGCCCGCCGCTGCATAGCCTATCTGTACATACACCACCATCCCATCCCGCTTCACCTGCCTTGCCTCCATCCTCGTGCCACACCTCCGCCGCCCACAACACCATGGCCGCAACCAACCCCGAGCTGCAGGCCAAGCTGCAGGAGCTGGACCACGAGCTTGAGGAGGGCGACATTACACAAAAAGGGTCCGTACCGCTGCACAATCACCGCCGTCCGCCTCATTGCGTGCGCTAATCAGTCGCATAGCTATGAAAAACGCCGCACCGTGCTGCTGTCGCAGTACCTAGGACCCGACTTCGCTGCCCAGTTGCAGGCCGACCTGAACCAGCAAAACCCATCACAGCCAGCCAGCGAGGGCTCTCGCTCCCGCACCGCATCCTTTGCTACTCCGTCCGGTCCGAGCCCATCACAGCGACCACAACCCCCGCATATCCAGCTCCCCCGCCCAGACTCATACCATGACGCTTCCGCACAGGGCCAATTGGGCGCACCTATGCCATATGCGAACGCCTCCGCCGCCGCCTCCGGGGGCTCGCAGTACATGGCCTACCCACCCAGCCAGGTCGGCCGTTTTCAAGAGAAGCAGCTGGGCCTGCGCACAAATTCGCTCCAGCGCAATTCCTCACAGCTGTCGCAAGGGAGCGAGACGTTCATTCCACGGCCTCAAACGCCTGAATACAACCACTCGCGTGAGCCCACCATGATGGGCAACTACGCCTTCAATCCAGACAACCAGCAAAGCTTTGATGGCCAATTTGGTTCTCCGGGAGAGGCCAGTCGAAGAAGCACTATGCTCGAGGTGAACCAGGGCTATTTTTCTGATTTTACAGGCCAGCAGATGCAAGACCATCGCGACTCGTATGGGGGACCCAACCGCTACTCGTCGGGAGATGCCTTTTCTCCTACCGCCGCGATCCCACCCCCCATGATGAACCCCAACGATCTCCCCTTGGGCGCTGCCGAAACCATGATGCCGCTAGAGCCACGCGATCTGCCCTTTGACGTCTACGATCCTCACAACCCCAATATCAAAATGTCAAAGTTTGACAACATTGGCGCTGTCCTGCGCCACCGCAGTCGCACACAGCCAAGGACAACTGCCTTCTGGGTCCTTGACGCAAAAGGCAAAGAGACGGCGTCCATCACCTGGGAAAAGGTGGCTAGTCGCGCGGAAAAGGTGGCCAAAGTGATTCGGGACAAGAGCAATCTTTATCGAGGCGACCGTGTGGCATTAGTGTACAGGGATACAGAAATCATTGATTTTGTTGTGGCGTTGATGGGCTGCTTCATTGCGGGCGTTGTAGCGGTACCCATCAATAGCGTCGACGACTACCAGAAACTCATTCTTCTCCTAACGACAACTCAAGCTCATCTCGCACTGACCACAGACAACAATCTCAAGGCCTTTCATCGTGACATTAGTCAGAACCGTTTGAAATGGCCGAGTGGGGTAGAGTGGTGGAAGACGAACGAGTTTGGCAGTTACCACCCTAAGAAACATGACGATACTCCAGCTTTGCAAGTACCAGAGGTTGCCTACATTGAGTTCTCGCGCGCACCTACTGGTGACCTTCGCGGTGTGGTGCTTAGTCACCGGACTATTATGCATCAAATGGCTTGCATCAGTGCCATGATTAGCACGATACCTACCGACACCCAAAGCCAAGATACATTCAGCACTAGCCTACGGGATGCAGACGGAAAGTTCGTTGCTCCAGCACCGTCCAGAAACCCCACGGAAGTGATCCTTACATACCTTGACCCGCGCGAGAGCGCTGGTCTCATTCTTAGTGTCTTGTTTGCAGTCTATGGCGGCCACACTACCGTATGGCTCGAGACCGCGACCATGGAAACCCCAGGTCTATATGCATATCTCATCACCAAATACAAGGCCAACATACTGCTAGCGGATTACCCGGGACTCAAGCGCGCCGCATACAACTACCAACAAGACCCAATGGCTACAAGAAACTTTAAGAAAAACACAGAACCCCGCTTTGCCCCCGTGAAGATCTGTCTGATTGACACGCTTACTGTGGACTGTGAATTTCATGAGATTCTCGGAGACCGTTATTTCAAGCCTCTGCGAAACACCAGAGGGCGAGAGCTGATTGCGCCAATGCTCTGTTTGCCAGAACATGGTGGAATGATAATATCTGTACGCGACTGGCTGGGAGGAGAGGAGCGCATGGGATGCCCATTAAGCATAGCAGTAGAAGAGTCAGATGATGACGAAGATGACGCAGAGGATAAGTATGCAGCGGCCAATGGCTACTCCAGTCTTATTGGTGGTGGCACCAAAAAGAACAAAAAGGAGAAGGAGAAGAAAGGCCCGACAGAGCTTACAGAAATCTTGCTGGACAAGGAAGCTCTAAAAATGAATGAAGTCATTGTTCTGGCTATTGGAGAAGAGGCAAGCAAGCGTGCAAACGAGGCTGGTACCATGCGAGTCGGTGCCTTTGGATACCCTATACCGGATGCGACACTAGCCATTGTAGACCCCGAGACAAGTCTTCTATGTTCACCATACTCAATAGGCGAGATTTGGGTAGACTCACCTTCGCTATCTGGTGGCTTCTGGCAATTGCAGAAGCATACAGAGACCATTTTCCATGCCAGGCCATACCGTTTCGTTGAGGGTAGCCCCACGCCACAGTTACTTGAACTCGAATTTCTGCGTACTGGACTCCTCGGCTTTGTTGTGGAGGGGAAAATATTCGTCCTCGGACTGTACGAAGATCGCATAAGACAGCGTGTTGAATGGGTAGAAAATGGTCAACTTGAAGCCGAGCATCGATACTTTTTCGTGCAGCACCTGGTCATAAGCATCATGAAAGCCGTGCCAAAGATCTACGACTGGTAAGTGAGCTTCCAGTAACGCAATAACTGTCTAACGTATCATAGCTCATCGTTTGATTCTTACGTAAATGGTGAATACCTGCCAATCATTCTCATTGAGACGCAGGCTGCATCTACTGCGCCCACGAATCCAGGCGGACCACCACAACAATTGGATATACCCTTTTTGGATTCACTATCTGAGAGGTGTATGGAGGTTCTTTACCAGGAACATCATTTACGAGTATACTGTGTGATGATTACAGCACCCAACACACTTCCACGAGTCATCAAGAACGGACGGCGAGAGATTGGCAATATGCTTTGTAGACGAGAGTTTGACAATGGCTCTCTGCCCTGTGTGCACGTAAAGTTTGGCGTTGAGCGATCAGTGCAGAATATTGCGCTCGGTGACGACCCCGCTGGCGGTATGTGGTCATTCGAGGCATCGATGGCACGTCAGCAATTCTTGATGCTCCAAGACAAGCAATACTCGGGTGTCGATCATCGCGAAGTCGTCATCGACGATAGAACATCAACTCCACTCAATCAATTCTCGAATATTCACGACCTGATGCAATGGCGTGTATCTCGGCAGGCCGAGGAACTTGCCTACTGCACAGTCGACGGTCGAGGAAAAGAGGGCAAAGGCGTCAACTGGAAGAAGTTTGATCAAAAGGTTGCGGGCGTAGCAATGTACCTGAAGAACAAGGTCAAGGTCCAGGCCGGTGACCATCTCCTTCTGATGTACACGCATTCAGAAGAATTCGTTTATGCCGTTCATGCATGTTTTGTGCTTGGAGCTGTTTGCATACCAATGGCGCCAATTGATCAAAACCGGTTGAATGAGGATGCGCCGGCTTTGCTGCATATCCTTGCAGACTTCAAGGTCAAAGCCATTCTTGTCAACGCTGACGTTGACCATCTGATGAAGATCAAGCAAGTATCGCAGCACATCAAACAATCGGCCGCTATCCTCAAGATCAGTGTGCCAAACACATACAGCACAACAAAACCGCCAAAGCAATCTAGTGGCTGCCGCGACCTCAAGCTCACAATTCGACCGGCATGGGTTCAGGCAGGCTTCCCAGTGTTGGTCTGGACGTACTGGACGCCCGACCAACGTCGTATCGCAGTCCAGCTGGGCCACAGCCAAATCATGGCACTGTGCAAGGTCCAAAAGGAGACATGCCAAATGACAAGTACACGGCCGGTCCTTGGTTGTGTCCGAAGCACGATAGGACTTGGTTTTCTTCACACCTGTCTCATGGGAATATTCCTTGCCGCACCCACATACCTAGTCTCACCTGTAGACTTTGCACAAAACCCGAATATTCTGTTCCAAACACTTTCGCGGTACAAGATCAAGGATGCATATGCAACGAGTCAAATGTTGGACCACGCCATTGCACGCGGGGCTGGCAAGAGCATGGCTCTACACGAGCTGAAGAATCTCATGATTGCGACTGACGGAAGACCACGCGTTGACGTTTGTAAGTGAACGTTTGTATGAGAGGACTTTCATGATTGCTAACTAGATGCAGATGAAAGAGTGCGTGTGCACTTTGCGCCAGCCAACTTAGACCGAACCGCAATCAACACTGTCTATTCGCATGTGTTGAATCCAATGGTTGCATCACGATCGTACATGTGCATTGAGCCAGTCGAGCTCCATCTCGATGTTCATGCTCTGCGACGTGGCCTTGTCATGCCCGTTGACCCCGACACAGAGCCCAACTCTTTGCTCGTCCAAGACTCGGGCATGGTGCCAGTGAGTACACAAATATCCATTGTCAACCCAGAGACAAACCAGCTGTGCTTGAACGGCGAGTACGGCGAGATCTGGGTGCAGTCCGAGGCGAACGCTTATAGCTTCTACATGTCGAAAGAGCGCTTGGATGCAGAGCGCTTCAACGGTAGAACGATTGACGGAGATCCAAATGTGCGATATGTTCGTACAGGCGATTTGGGATTTTTGCACAGCGTGACACGGCCCATTGGGCCTAACGGTGCGCCTGTTGATATGCAGGTGCTTTTCGTTCTTGGAAGCATAGGCGACACGTTTGAAGTCAATGGATTGAATCATTTCTCTATGGACATTGAGCAGTCTGTCGAACGTTGTCACCGGAACATTGTCCCTGGAGGCTGGTACGTTTCTTTAGTTCGTTATTACCTGGTAAATATTCACTAACACTTCACAGTGCTGTTTTCCAAGCAGGTGGGCTTGTTGTTGTCGTTGTGGAAATCTTCCGACGCAACTTTCTCGCCAGCATGGTGCCGGTGATTGTCAATGCAATTTTGAACGAGCATCAGCTGGTTATTGACATTGTCTCGTTCGTGCAAAAGGGCGACTTCCACCGGTCTCGTCTGGGCGAGAAGCAACGCGGAAAGATTCTCGCAGGATGGGTCACGCGGAAGATGCGCACAATAGCCCAGTACAGCATACGGGATCCTAATGGACAGGATTCTCAGATGATGATCACGGAAGAGCCTGGTCCACGGGCTAGCATGAGTGGAAGTATGCTTGGGCGAATGGGCGGCCCGGCAAGTATCAAGGCCGGGTCGACAAGAGCCCCGAGTCTCATGGGCATGACGGCGAGTATGAACAATCTATCTCTTGCACATCAGCAGCAACAATACCAACAGCCCGGTATGTACGCCCAACAGCAAGGCATGCACCCCCAGCAACAACACCAATTTAGCATGTCCAACACGCCACCACAAGGTCCACCACAAGGCGTAGAACTGCATGATCCCAGTGACCGTACGCCAACAGACAACCGGCACTCTTTCCTTGCCGACCCGCGCATGCAAAACCAAGGCCAAATGAACGAGATGGGCGCCTACGAACCCATGAACTATCAAAACGCATATCATCCGCATCAACAACAATACGAATCTGAAGACGGGGGCAGCGGACTCAGCGGCCCCGTGCCAAATGTGCTGCGGCCGGGTCCTTCATCCGGGTCCGTAGACGACCACGACCAAGCTAACAACAACAACAATATGTGGAACAACCGCGAGTACTATGGCGACACCCCGTCATATGCAGGAGGATATCATGAAGACGGCAATATTCATGAGCAACTACAACACAACGAGTACGCGAGTAATGCGTCATATGGCGGAAATCAAGGCCAAGCCCCAGGTGCAGGCGGAGGGGGCGGCGGTGGTGGTCTCCGAGTAGCAAATCGTGATAGCACTGACAGCGAGGGCGCAGATGACGACGCTTGGAGACGCGATGCCCTTGCTCAGATCAATTTTGCGGGCGGCGCTGCTGCTACTTCCGCTGGAACACCAGCTGGTGGAGCTTCTTCTTCACAGCCGGGCCATGCGCAGTAGACGACACTTGTTTTAATTTCGTATATAGAGACCGGTGTATAACGCAGGTTTCAAATTAGAAGAACATACCCATATCAGCTGTTGTTTAAAAAAATGTTTTATTTTGGGTTTCTTCTTGTGGGTGATTGGATCGGGAGATTTCAAATGTACATCTCGCTATTCATAGGTGATGTTTCATAATGTAGGGGGGAAGGAAAGGCTTGGAGGACATTCTTGTGATATTGGACTAGGAGTGTGCCATGAATCAAGGTCTTGAGCAACGAGAGAAAGCGGTGAAGGGCGGGGGGGAAATAGGTGGTGTGCACGTAGCTAGGCGTATAGCCAAAAAAAAGCCAAGGAATGATGACACGGGACGGCACACAAACACCTTGGTGGATACGAAACATGACAACGCCCCTCAGTCAGCAGAGTGTGGTTCGAAAGCGTACATACATACGGACGTATGTAGTCATGTTATCCCATTGCCACTGCATCCTTCTCTCATGACACTAACGTGACCGGACGAGATAGGTTGTCTCTGCCGCAACCAATATCTACGCATCTCATGATAGTTTAAGCGCCAAGTCAATTGTGCAGTTCCTACGTTTCAGCCGCGAACCAGGCGAACGGGATAAGGGAGGGAGAACCCGTCTTGAATTAATATTTCTTCCTAGGCAATAAGATCTAGAATCTTCGGAAGAAGGTCGCCCAACGGTCGGCGGCAAGGATCTAGTAGTATGAGGCGAACGAGGGATTTGCAAACAAGATTGAAGAAAGAGGCGGAGAAGGAGAAAAAAAATATTGAAAGCACATATGGGGTTTACCAAGACGGGATGTATATTAGTATCAATCTTGTTTTGTTGGTTAGTTGCTTGTGATTTTGACAATTGGCTTGGCAATCTACACACGACAGCATAACAAGCTGAAGGGCAAAAAAGCTTGATGGGTGTCTGTATACGGTGTAGAGATTGCAAACGTGTTTCATGTAGGGAAGGTTCCTCCAGGCGGTTGGATGCCAAGAACGGAGATTGGTGGAGCTGAAGTTAGTGGTTTCATGTGGAAAACAGGCCCGGGGAGAGTCGGTGGGCTTTTTTAGGTTCTTTCCTTGCAGAAATCAGTTAGCGAAGGGCGAGAGCGGGCCAGATTTTTGGGTCGGTCGGTTCAGCGACTGACTGGGACTCCAACGGGTGTCACTGCGGATACGTATCATTTGATCGTGGGGACCTGAGAGGGCTGTGTGGCTTGGAGTTTTCTCGGCAAGCTCATACGCTCGGTCCCAGACCGAGTGATTGTCCAGATCGTGGTCTCGCATCGGGGGATCAATGCTGGCACAGGCGTATGTACAGTGAATTGGAGCTTCGTTTTGTGCGCTATGGAGTGGGGTGGAGGGAGATGGCGGTGACAATGACGATGGTGGTGATGTCGCAGCTGACAAGGATTCTGCCGTAATTGTAAGATATTAAAGCCGGCATGTGGACAATGCTTACGTCGTGTACACAAGAGCATACGCTACAATAAGCGTTGTGTTAGATTCGGAGTGAGGATGCCGTTGGGCGTGGAAGCGTGTCGCTGTCAATGTGTTACACCAAACGATAGCGCATGGCGGAGGAAGCGCCACACTCTAAAACCATGCATTGAAGAGCCCAGAAGTGAGCGGGTCCCGAGGTTTGGCGGAAATGACATGGGTGGAACCGCAATGTGAAGGATTCGACGACTATACCGATTTTTCCAGTCACTGCGTCGAATTTTGGCCAACGTCGACGAGCTGAAGCGTGGCTTGTGAAGGATTACCAGAAGCGTTATGCCGCCTGGCAGGGTACACGCTATTGTTTGACAGCGGGTGGGGTCCAAGCAGGCGGCGCATGAACAAATGTTTCAACGTTATCGTGAAGTGAGCCGAGTCACGGCAGAAGGAGAGCGACACTCCGGCGCTGGTGTTTTGAAACTGGCTCACGCCGAAGCAGCACCACGGTCAAGCGATGCAGTTGAGGCAAGCGTCGCAGGCGAGATGCAATGGCAGCATGGATGCAGCCAGACGGGCAGAGGAGCGGACAGTCAGCAATACAGGACTTGTGTTTGCTTTGTTTTGTTTGGGGTATGGGTGTGGGTGTGCGAGGATGAGCTAGATTGTAGCTAGGATGGAGGTAATCTTGTAGGTTTATTGCCTAGAAGACTTGGTATTCCGAGGTTGAGTGGCAGAAGCAAATAGGTCGGACCCGATTGCCGGGTAAACAAGGGCTGGGAAGAGGAGGGCACCGAGGGACAATTTCCCCCAGGTTGGCCATGCGTGGCCGTCGAGAAGGGCTATTCATGAAAAGAGGACGTTGGTCCGTCTCGACCCGCCGGCCAGTGTGGCGGCGAAGGGGGCGTGGGTGAGCCGACAGAGACAGCAATGGGTTGTGACAAGCACGTGCGGGTGGGGGGCGACCGTGCCGCTGCGAACCAAGCGCGCGCATTGGTTGACTGTGGTGTGCATGAAGAGCGTATACTTACACTAGCAGGCAGAGAATGCAGCGCCGTAGGGTAGAAGGCGTAGGGTGGCGACAGCGGCGGCCTCGTGGCAAGTAGGGACGAGGGCTGTTGAGTGGTGAGGGTATGCTAGTATGCTAGTCGCTGCTACTACGTAGGCGTGGCCGTGTAGGTACGTGGCGCAGACTGCTGGCTTGGTTGCTGGCCTGCTGGTCTGCTGGCCGGTTAGCTGGCCTGGCAGCTCTCTTGCACAGGGCAAATGCATCGTGTCGTGCCCAGCGCCGGCTCTCGGCCTTGGTAGTGCACTAGGCGTGTGAATAGCTGTCAGCACGCCCGCTGGCGGTTCGCGCCATGGTGGAGATTTTCTACGCGACATGGACGACGACGGCCTCGGCAGCGTGAGGAACATGTCAAAATGAACCCAGGGGTGCATCAAAGCCGTTTTACCTGAACAGATGAGTGCGATCTCCGCCAGGATATGTGATGAAGTTGACTCGCTTGGACGACGGTTTTGGTGTTGGCCTCGAGGCTAGAGCCGCACATGTCATCGGCCGGGCATGGCGTCGGGGCCTGCACAGTTCCTGCAGAAGAGGGCGCGAAAGAGGGATGAGACAGACGGGTGTGGCGGGTGATAGTGCGTGTGAGAGGGAAAGAGAGTTGGAGAGAGGGAACCATGGTGTTTGATGGAGTCGTCGCGCGTCGCGCATTGCCCGTCGGCCCATCATGGCATCGTCATTGTCATTGTCATCATCATCGTCATCGGTATGGTCAGTAGCAATCATAATCATTCTCATGGCCGTGTTGGCCGTGGGCAGTTAGTGCCTGTGGCGCGGCGTCTGCGTGTGTGTGGATCGCCAGGCACCGTGGCCTGATTGGCACGCGCAGGCGAGGGTGGACATGGATTGATACAGCGTGGACAGTATGAGTAGTAGAATTCGAAGCAGCAGCACACAAGCACGGCCGGGAGTCGGCACGCGTGAGAGGGCGTGTGCAGGCTGGGCGGCGGTGCCGATGTGGGATGGCGATGCGTGGTCGGGATAGGATGGATGGGCAGTCTGGCGAGGGTGGGCTGAGGGGCCTTGGTTTCATGGCGCTTCCAGGCACGCGGGCCTGAGTGGCCAGCATTCGCAGCCTCCGCCGCCCCGTTTCACCCGCTAGCAGCTGGTCGGACCAGGCAAAGCCAATCGTCCGCCTGGCCCCGGCGCCTCCCCCTGGTCGCTGCCGGCCAGGCCACCCCCTCGCGCGAACCTCATATCCACTGTTTCCCTCGCTCCCCCTCTGACCTCACGCTCGCCGTCCCTGCTGTCTGGCTCTCTGCCCACATTCGTTTCCACTGTTCCTCACTCGCTACGGGAACCAAAAAACACCCTCCCTGCCAACTGTTGCTTGCTTTAACTTCACCCAACCCCCGTCGCCCGTCACACCATCCCAGACCCCATTCACCCCAACCGCGCCGTTGCGACTATCAATCTCTTCAACACACTCACAACACACACCCTCGTTCATTCACGCCCGATACTGTGCAGGCCACTCCCGCCCCTCTGACACCATTGTGCATACACGACCGCTGCGAGCCCACTACCATTTGTAATGCATTTCCTGTGACCACGCTTGTCCTTCTCCCATTCCGCCAACGCCTATCGCTTCGCCTCTCGACTACGAAGCGCCCGTGGGACCACCTAGCTACACAGCAACCACATTCACAACAACACCAACCCTCACTCACGAGCACCTGGTAGTGCGCCTCAACGCTCGCTCATCGCGCAATTCCTCCCCCTTACTATCCGCCAACATGTCTCTCTCCGCTCCCGCTGCCAAGCGCCATCTCCTCTCCAACTGGAATGCCGCCCAGTTTGAGGAGCTCAAGTACTCGTATGGCCTCACTGGTGTGGACCAAGTCGGCAACTTCATGTGGGTCGACACCTTCCTCTACATGCTCGTAGGCATCTCTGGCATGCTCCTCATTCTCCGCATCTCCAACATGGTCTGGAAGCACAGCCGACACATCACCGCAATGGGAAACCCACGCCAAAAGTACTGGGAGACCAACCGAACAAGCTGGTGGCCCTGGCTAAACCGCCATATCCTCGTCGCCCCGCTCTGGAAGAAGAAGCACAACGCCCAGTTCCAGATCAGCAGCGCCATTGACAACGGAACCCTCCCTGGACGATGGCACACCATCATGCTCTTCATCTACGTCGGCCTCAACGTTGCATGGTGCCTTGCTCTCCCCTACGACGTCCTTGACTACAAGGAGACGCTCGCTGCCCTTCGCGGACGCTCTGGAACCCTCGCCGCCCTCAACCTCATCCCCACTGTCCTCTTCGCCCTCCGCAACAACCCCCTTATCCCTCTTCTCCAGGTCTCGTACGATGATTTCAACCTTTTCCACCGCTGGGCTGCCCGAATCACCATTGCCGAGGCCATTGTTCACACTGCCGCTTGGCTGTACAACACCAAGGCTGGTGGTGGATGGCACGCCGTCGTAGCTGCTCTCCACACCGAGGGCTCTTACGGATGGGGCATGGTCGGAACTGTCGCCTTCACCTTCATCGGCATCCAGGCCTGGTCACCATTCCGTCACGCCTTCTACGAGACCTTTCTCAACATCCACCGCGTCATGGTCATTGCTGCTCTCCTCGGCTTGTACAAGCACTTGGAGCTGCACACTCTCCCCCAGGTCCCATGGATGTACCTCATCTTCATCTTCTGGGCAGGCGAGTGGTTCCTCCGCCTATGCTCCATCTGTTACTACGGCTTCAGCCTCAAGCAACGCTCGTCCATCACCGTCGAGGCCATGCCTGGCGAAGCTGTCCGTCTAACCATCAACATGGTCCGCGAATGGACCCCCCGTCCCGGATGCCACGTGCACATGTGGATGCCTCGCCTCTCCCTCTGGTCCTCGCATCCATTTTCCGTCGCCTGGGCTGCGACCCTGACCGATGAATCCAAAGAGATGACGCTTCCCACTCTGGAAGGCGACGTCACCATGATCAATGGCCAACCCAGGAAATCAAAACAAATCAGTCTCATCTGCCGTGCCCGTACCGGACTCACCCGGCAAATGTACGAAAAGGCAAGCAAGAGCCCCAACGAGCAATTCACCACATGGGGCTTCATTGAAGGCCCATACGGCGGCCACCACAGCCTTGACTCGTACGGTACTTGCGTGCTGTTTGCCGGAGGTGTAGGCATCACCCACCAGGTCATGTACCTCAAGCACCTTGTCAATGGCTTCAACAACGGCACCACTGCCACCCAAAAGATTGTCCTCATCTGGACAGTACCCACACCCGACTGCTTGGAGTGGGTGCGCCCATGGATGGACGAAGTCCTCCGCATGAAGGGTCGCAAGCAGTGTCTCCGCATCAAGCTCTTCATCTCCAGACCAAAGGGTCGCGTCGAGAGCAGTAGCGACACTGTCAAGATGTACAGCGGCAGGCCTAACATGAGGAGCTTGCTGGAGGAGGAGGCCAAGCACCGCGTCGGTGCCATGGCCGTGACCGTGTGCGCGTCTGGCGGCATGGCCGACGGTGTACGACACGCAGTGCGGCCACTGCTTACCGAGGGTTCGGTTGATTTCATAGAGGAAGCCTTTACGTATTGAAGCGTTGTATTGCACGTCTAATCATGTCACATGTCGTCTTTTGAGAAACCGCTCATTACATCACTTCGCTGGCCTACTCTTACAAACGCAATCCAGGCAATCGCTTGGTTGCACCCGCACCCCTAGGCCCTCCGCTGACCCAAACTGGCGCCGCACTAGCTTGATACGCAAGGCTAGCACGACCATGGGCAAGCCAAACAACAATGCGCGCGCTCACCCTCAACATCGACACAGTCGACTGCCTGTATCTATATCAAAACACATAAACTCTTTTTTCCTTCTTCCATAACTCTTGGGTTATCTTTTTGTCCTTTTATTTTCTTTTCTTTTCTGTACATACACCTCCTTCGTAATCATTCATCCTGTTTTCTACCCACACTCACGCTGTCATGTCTCTCCTTGAATCTTTTGATCATTGTTTCATCTACAAGCGCAAAACTTGCATCATCTGGGCGTTTCTTCCTTTTTCGTTTTCTCAGTTAGTCAGTCTTTATGGCGCCCTTTTTTGCATGCAAAAGACAGGGTTGCGAAGAAGAATCTATACTAGACACCTGGATCTAATTCCAACAAAACAATCTCGTTCCACAAAAAAGCAAATCTGTCCCCCCTTGCAATCGCATTCAACAATGCGCGTCGTGCGTAGTGTATTTTTTTTTCTCCCGCAAAACATCTACAGTGTAATGTATAGTGTAAACCAATATACCTAGTGTGACAACAAAACATCGGATCCGATCGGATCGGAGTGTACACCCAAATCTATGGCAAAACCTCGGCTTGATCTCCGTCCCCTTGTTGTTAATAATACGAACAAGTTACTATAAACATCACCATCATGGAAAACCCTTGAAAGGGATTCCCCAGTCACATATGACACACCCCCGGAGCGCACGCACGCTCTAAATTCCGGCATTAATGCACACAACAAAACACCGCCTCAACAAGAGATCCGGTGTCTCTACTTTCACCGCTCGCGAATTTTAGTCACAACGGGTGAGAACGTCTGAAGCTTTCTAGCAAACTATGCAAGCCGCCCCGGTGTTTGGGCAAATCGAAAACACACCCCACTTGAACTAGCTAGGTGTAAGTTACGGGTAGTATTAGCAAAAAGGGCAAAGGCAAAGCATAGCAAAAGCACGTCAACAAAATTGCGCCCGAAGCGCCGGAACGCCGCAAAACGTGGCGGTCAGCCGTTCGTGGCGCTGCGCCCCCGATTTAGCATCCCCACTTCCGGGCGCTTGATTGGGCCATGGGGGCGCAGGCGTGGCGTTTGGCCTTGTGGCCTTCCTAGACGCTGTCTGGCTGCGAGCTTGCGAGTGATGCGACTCTCTCCACCTTTATTCGGTTTAGACCGGCCAAGAGTGGCGGTGACTGACGACGACGACGGGACCCGGTGTGGCTGTGATTGTGGGGCGCGTTTATGCGCCTCCGGACGACGTAGCCATGGTGTGCTTTCTTTGGAAGGTTTGGGCGGGTGGGGTAAAGAAGGAGGGGTTGGAATATAAGAAAGCGCTCGTCTGGCGAAGGTGACACGTGTGAGCTTTCGTTTCCTTCTTTCTATCCTATACTTACGGTTAAACAAGAGACAGATTGCATTGTCACTTTGTAAACTCTTTTTCTTACCTTTGTCCCCATTGACCAAGACAAGGTCAGACCGCATCTACGATTAAGTTTTTTTGCTTTCCCTGTGAAACCGATTCAACGGTTCCGCATACTACCACACGTTTTCATTCGTTCCGGTAACCCGGTTTTCGATTGAGGAGAAAGAAAGACTTTGGGTACGAAATCGGAGACGAGAAGTAACAAAGCAAAAAAAGAAATAAGGAAGCATGTCTGGATACGGGTACAACCAAGGTGGAGGTGGAGGATACGGACAGAATGAGTACAATGGCGGACAAGGCGGATACGGGCAACAGCCTCCTTACCAGGGAGGAGAAGCCAGTCAGTACTATGGTGGCGGTGGACAAGGAGGACCACCACCTCAAGGTTATCCCCCACAACAGGGCGGATACCCACCGCAGGGCGGATATGATGCCAATGCTCCTCCTCAGTACCAGCAGTACCCCTCTACCGCCACGCACTCGTCCAACTCCGGCCGCAACTCGCACAACCAAGGCTACCAGAACCAGTATGGCGGAGAAGGTGACCCAGAGGGTGAACGTGGTATCATGGGCGGCCTTGCTGGTGCAGCAGCAGGAGGCTACGGCGGCCACGCCCTAGGCGGCAAATCTGGTCACGGTACCGCCGGCGCCATTGTAGGAGCCCTCGCCGGTGCCTTTGCCGGCCACAAGACCCAAGACGCCGTCGGAGAGCGATGGGACGAGCACAAGGAAAAGAAGAAGGAAGAAGAAGAGCGACGCCGCTGGGAGGAAGAAGAAGAACGCCGTCGTAAATACGGCGGAGGTGCCGCTGCCGGCGCTGCCGCCGGCGCCGGCTTCGCACATCATCAATCGCACGACCAAGAGCGCTCTGCCGGCGACTTTGGCGGCAACTTCTCTGCCTCGTCCCAAGACATCCGTCTCGACGCCCACGGCGACTACGTCTTGCACGCCCAGTGCCGCCGCACCGACGGCTCAGTCCAAGCCTCGTCTATTGCGCTGAACCGCTACCTCGCCAACGACGACGGTTCCTTCCGCTGGTCCGGCTCCTCGACCGACCGCAGCTCCGGTAGCGAAAACACCTACACCGTCCAGCAAGGCGACACGCTCCGCGCTATTGCCTCGCGCTACTCGCACTGCTCCTTTGATGAGCTCGCCAGACACAACAACATTTCCAACCCCGATCAAATCTGGCCAGGCCAGAACTTGAGGATTCCAACCGGAGGCGGTGGCGGTGGTAGCTCTGGTGGCTTTGCGTCGTCGGCAAGGAATGTGAGGTTGGTTGGTGGCGGGCAGAGGCTCGAGGCTGAGCTCGAGAGTCGTGGGGAGTGGAGGCGTAGGGAGATTAATCTTGATGAGAGGATTAGTAACCGGGATGGGTGTTTGGTGTTTGTTTAGGTACATTCACCAAATATTCGTGGATTACAAGTCTCATAGAGAGATGGATGGATGAGAGGGGTTAGGGAAGACAAAAAGGTTGATGTTGTCTAGGAAGCTTTATGAATATCATGCATATGTTAAATTGTTGATTACTTCTTCAATACCCCTTCCCTTTACTTGCTCACTTCATCGGCATCCATATACAGGACTGTGTAATCCATCTAGCACTTCTTCATCCTAAACTCTCCCCCGCCTAATCCTTACAACTCATACCCCGCACAACCTCCGTATCCACCATCAAGCTCAACTTCACTAACCCCGTAATCATAGCGCTGTCTTGGGTATAATCCAGAAAGGCCCAGGGACTACTTCGTTCTGCCAAATTGAATCATACGGGCATCGTAGCAGCATAGTCGTTGGCAGAATTCCTTCCCATCGACCTCGCTCATCGCACTCCATCTTTCCTTCTAACTACTCGCCACATTCCTTTTCTCGCTGCCCAGAAACTAACCTCGGCCGCGCAGTATTCGCAGCATCGCCATTGGCCTTCTGCTCCGCATTGAACAATTGCACCGTAAGCGCTTGCTGGGGGTGCTTGAGCGCGGGTTTGCTGAGGAAGGATGTCAAGTTCCCCGAGAGGAGTTTTGAGCGGGATCCGCTTGTTGCTGCGGGGATTGTGTTTGATGAGTTCATGGTGTTATAATTTTTTTTCCCATGCGTTGGAGAGATAGGTATATATGCAGTAAGATGTGGAATCAATGGGTCATGAAGTTTATGATTAGTGTAGTGTACAGCAGGTTGTTGGAATAGACATATACATAAATAGCAAGAAGTGAAGAGAAAAGAAAGGTCATCTGCGCCTACATCTTGCACAGATCCCGGACTTGTCTTGCATCCCAAACATCATTGTGGAGAAGAAGTTGCGTAGGCCATGCAACTTTTCGGCCTTGTTAACGGGGGGTTCTCATGTTAGGGTTTTACTTTTCCGTGTCGTGGTATGACGTATAACCAACCTACCGCATTAGGCAAGAACAAAAAGTGAGCATCGAACACTGTCTCGCACTTGACCGTTGAGATGCAACAAGGTCCTGGAAATTAGCCTTGGCAGCATCATCCCGGACAGTCGAGCTCGTCGGTGCCAAAAAAGGAAATGCAGGGACGGAATGAGTTTAGCGGAGCAACCGCTCTTCCGGGCTATATTGGGGTTATAGTCCGGGATGTCACCTATGTGGCCGATGGACAGCCGAATGATGTCTCCATGTTGCACATCACGCATAGCATAGCGAGCTGATCTCCATATATGTTCACTTTGAACACACACACAGAGAGAGAGCGTCTAGTCGATCATCGTACCTCTCTTTAAACGACAGCCCATTCCTAACGATACTACTTACTAACATTTAATTACCAAATACGACAACCCCGACCCTTTTTTTCCTTTCTTCTCAGGAGTAGAATGTCACCACAGCCACGATCTGGGCGACCAGTCTGACCGTCTAAAAAAAAAGGGGGGGGCGGCACCAAGGGCTACGAACACGCGTCTCCCATAAAGCAAACCACCGAGATAAACACACACAAACACATGCGCGCGCGCTCGCGAATGATAAACGCCCTGGTTCAATAAACTCTTTTTTTTCGTTGATAGCCTTGTTGCCAAGACGATCGCAATGATAGAGTAAGCATTACTGTACCTGATAATCCCCCCCTCCCTCCCTCCCTTTTTTTGTAAACCCCGGATTTCCCGAAGAAAAACAAGGTCTCTTGCCAGTTCTTTAATTATGAAATGACTCCCGGATATTTGTTTTCGTCCGGTCAAAGGGGTACAAAAAGTGGTCACCTCGCGACTGTGAGTGGGTACAAAGGGGAAAAAAAGGGCATGTTGGTCAATACGGAGGTGCCTTTCAAAAGTATTGTCTGACGCTAATCTCGGCGCTTCGGTGCAACTCTTCTTGGCGCAACTCCCACCTTTGAGCTGAGGGGCTGTCTAATCAGTCTACCTACTACTACGTAGCTATCTTTTTTACTATGGCTCCTTATACTGATGTATATACCCGTACCTTAGTAATCGCGTTAAAGTCACCTCCTATTGGCAAAAATACGTCACAAGTCTCTG